>NC_051215.1:40410919-40458419 GCF_015220715.1 Pygocentrus nattereri
TATACTGTTAATCTGGGTTAGACACTGTATCCTTCAGTTATTTAACTGATTTATATGCAATCAGTGTATGTTTAAGATTAATTGATTAAGTGACACTTTTTAATCCCATAAATGGGGAAATTTCACCTCCACATTTAACCCATCCATGAAGTGAAACACAGCACACACACACTAGGGGGCAGTGAACACACTTGCCCGGAGCGGTGGGCAGCCCTATCCATGGCGCCCGGGGAGCAATTGGGGGTTAGGTGTCTTGCTCAAGGACACCTCAGTCATGGACTGTCGGTGCTGGGGATTGAACCGGCGACCTTCCAGTCACAGGGCCAGTTCCCTAACCTCCAGCCCATGACTGCCCAAATTTACTTATTTACTGTTGTCAGAGATATTGGATTTACAATTAAAAACTAAAAACTCTGACCCAAAAAACAGGATAAAAAGGTTTAGGTTGCCAGCTCAGTTTATTTAATGGTACCAGATATATCATATACACTGCTTGATTTACCTCAGATAGAGGTTTTGCTTTTATTGGCCAAAATCCTACATAATGATCCTATAAAATCCTGCATAATGCATTAAAAACAGTTTTCTAACATGGCTTTATTTTAAGCTGTCTTTCATCTATCTATGAACGTTTACTCCAACTTTGCACAACTACACTAACAAAGAACACAGTCAGATCATCCAGTGAATGACAAACAGGCACAGAGCTTATTCAATGCTTGCTTCTTACAATGAATGCTTATTAACATCATTATTACAATCCCTTTGCACATGCTCAGAAAGAAGTAAATTCCCTGAAATCATATTGGATGTTCCATAGTGGCTTCCTCTTTTTTTTTCTTCCACGGATGAGATGATTACTTATTTTTAAAGCCTTCACAAAGAATTCACTGGACCTTAGCGCACATTTAATACATTTAAACCATGAGCAATTTTTAAGTGTGTAATGTGAATGTCAAACCAGGATCAGGGTGCTCGCTCACCAGACACACTTGACTAAGCTGAGAGAGAGAGAGAGAGAGAGAGAGAGAGAGTGAGAGAGAGAGACAGAGAGAGAGAGAGAGAGAGACAGAGAGAGGATGGGCAAGAGAGAGAAAAAACAGGAAATATGACAGACACAGAAAAAGAGAAGATAGACAAGAGAGAGAAGCACAGAGGACATATGAGAGAAAAGCAGGAGATATGAGCAAGATGGAGAGAGTGAGAGAAAGAGAGGATGGGCAAGAGAGACAAACAGATACAGATGGAGATAGGCAAAAAAGAAAAGATAGGACATATGAGAGAAAGACAGGATATGCAAGAGAGAGAGGGAGAATGAAGAACAGGCGATATGGGAGAGAGACAGAGAGGATAGACAAGAGAGAAACAGAGGAGATATGAGAGAGAAATAGGAGATGAGCGAGAGTGAGAGAAAGAGAACATGGGCAAGAGAGACAAACAGAGGAGATATGAGAGAGCAATGGAGGAGATGGAGAGAGAAATTTGGATAGGCAAGAAAGAGAAAAGAGGAGATATGAGAGAGAAAGACAGGACAGACAAGAGAGATAAACTGGAGATATGAGTGAGACAGAGAGAGTGAGAGAGAAGATAAGCAAGAGAGAAACGCAGGGGATACGGGTGAGAGAGGATATGCAAGAGAGAGAAACAGAAGGCAGAGATAAAATGATAAACAAAAGAGACAAAAAGTGAGAGAGAGAATATGGAGAGGAGTGAGGAAGATGGGTGGGAGAGAAAAAGAGAGAGGGAAGCAGAGATAGCTGAGAGATATGATGAGCTCGAAAGAGAAGATATGGGGGAGGGAGAGGGGGGTGAATTTTGGCCGGGGGTCCAAAGAAGGGGATCAGGAGTGATGTGTGGTGGGATGAGTGAGAGAGGGCTTTGAGGAAGTGCGAGTGCTATGAAAGCTCTGACCTCTCTCTCACAGGTTCATGTCTCTGTGTGCAGAACCAGATGGGTAATAGCACAATGCTGAAATCATGCTGCACGTATTATGGGCCCTGTGATTGCCAACCTGATTACCTGCCATATGCTTGCTGAAGGGTTCAACAGAAAATGGGATAGTATGCAAACCCTTTTAAAGCAACGTTTTTATAGTGGAGTCATTATGCCAACGTAGAGGCTTGCACAAATGAAAGCGAGCGTCGCAGGGAAGGAAAATAATGAAGTCATAAAAGTCAGAGCTCACGGTGCATGGTTTCCACCAGGGCCTCACCACTGCCCCCTTGGCTGAGTGCCTAGCTGTGTGTGTGTGTGTGTGTGTGTGTGTGAGAGGCAGTGAGTTAGGCATGCCACCAGGTTTAGATAAGGGCTAGGACTGTCACTTGATCATTTTAGTGAGCAAGTCATATTCTGATTATTTTTTTAGCAATAAAATAAAACAATAAAAATGAATTTATCAAATATTTAAAAGTAATTTATTGAAAAAAGGGAAGTCTTGAAAAATACTTCATTAAAAAACTAATGATAATCATAAAATAATGAAACCTCATGTGGCAAAAAACTGGCAGACTGCAGACTAATTGATGCAGGTTGAGACACTTTTTTAGTTTAGTTTAACCGATTAATTGTGACTGCTCTAGTTAAGACCAAGAGGAGTTGAAGGAGGAGGGGGTTGTTGAAGGAGGTCACAGATTTCTCAGGAATGATTGTGCTGTTGAGAAATGAGCAGAAAATTCACACATGCAGGAAAAAACAAGAAAGTGACACTTCTGTAATCGCTATGTAATATTTTTGTCCCATTTCGCTTGTGGGGTGTTTTCTGTGTATTTGTTTGTGTGTAATGTGTTTGTTTCTGTGTGTGACTATGTGTGTGGGTGTGTGTGTGGTGTGTGAGCGTGAGTGTGCGTGTATGTGTGTGTGATAGAGAGAGAGAGAATATGCCTTTGAGGTGATTCAAATTTTAAACTGGGACAATGGCCCATGTTTATGTTTCACACAAATACATTGCTATAAGATTCTGAACAAAACTCTGCATTCTCACAGCTCCATGTGTGCGCCTGGGTAGAGCTCGTCTCTTGCCCTGTGGCTCTACACACACACACACACACACACACACACACACACACACACACACACACACAGATGAAATGGGTGGAAACCTCGCCCGCACTGGGAGATTTGCCTGTCTTTCATTCCTTCATGTCATCCATTAAAAGAGAATTTTTGCATAATCTTTAAGTACCTTTATGGCCTACTTAGCGTAACATGATTCCTCTGTTGGTGAGATTGTATTTGGGTCAGCTCCTTTCTAATTCTCTTTCATTGGGAATCCTCCGACGTGCGGCCCTGCGCACTATCCAGTGACATCATTAAATCTAATGTAGGTCAGTCGAGATTTTATGAAGTAGGGTGGTATTTACATTTTTAATTAAGATATAACAGTTACATCCAAATAAGAATGGGATTCAAGCCTTGTTTGTCATTCCACCTTATTTCCTCAGGAAATTGTTTGGACTTCATTACTGTGTACAATTCTTCTGTTTTTTTTCTATGAGTTGTATGTTGAAGTTTATTAACAGTCAAGTTGAACTTCAAAGCAGTGATTTTGTGAGAGCGTTGGCAGTAAATGCTATAATGACAGAAATATGTTCTCTGTCTCTCTTTCTCACTCATCCCACAAACACATACTTATATCAAGTAAAAGAATAACACAAAGTAGGTCTAACACAATTACTCCACTGAACTTTAAAAAAATTAGATTTTACCCTTTTGATGAATCGGCAACGATTGCTTAGCATGAGATTAGCATGATCACAATATCTGCTTTACGTTCTCCTGTATTTTCAGATTCTTCGCTGTTTTAAGAAAGTTTACTTAATTTTGAAAAAAGCTAAATATTTTATTGAAATAAGTTTTCAGATAAGAAAAGTAACTTTTAGGCCTGTCAAGCAATTAAAATAGTAAACCATGATTAATTGCTTTTTTGTGTAGTTAATTGTAATCAATCATATTTTATTTGCTCATATTTGTCCCTAAAGAAAATGTATCCCATTAAAAAAGGAGCAGATTTTGTTACAGCTATATGACTGGACAAAATAAGCTTCAGCATTTATTTTTTACTTTCATTAATTCAATACAGTTATTTTAGTGAACCTGAACATAAAATCATAACAGGGTGAACTGACATCCAGTGAGAGCAACAGTGGCTGCATGTTCCAGAGCCTCCACGCTTGTAGCTTCTCGCTCTCATACCGCAACATTATGTCTGATTTTGAGGAGAACTGTACCTTTGCTACTTTGCTATTACTTTTGCTTGTTTCTCTCCAGCGAGCACTGTCCAGCATAGTCTACTGAATTACTCATTATCCAACATCAGTGGTCTGTTCTGCTTGTAAATTTGGACTCTGTGGACTTCAGTATTAAACAAATTCAATAAATGGCAGTAGCTGGAAGTTTTTATTTCTTCCTAGAGAGGCAACAATGAAGCTTGCAATTTAAATGGTGTATTTGAACAAGAGGAACACTGCTACAGCATTACCACTGTAGAGCAGAAGGAAAAAAAACATCATGTTTGGCTTCAGGATGGATCTATGGCTGGATCAAAGGATCAAACTCAGGAGATGTCTCGGGTGTTAAAAAAGGAGCAAATCTCTGCCAAACATCAATTAGAAATATTAACTTTTGATCAGAAGTCTGAATTTATTTACTATTTCACATTAGATTAAATAGTTTACTTAAAATCTTTTTGGAGAATTACCTTTAAATCAGTTTGGTAATTTACTTAGAAAAAGTGAAATGATCAGTTTCAAGTTTTTTTTTGTTTTTTTTTTGTTTTTTTAGATAAAGTTGAACTTTTTAATGCTTCCTAGTGGGTCTTTTTTCAGTTAAGTTTTTTTTTTAATCCTTGATAGGCTGGCTGTGTTTTTATTGTTAGTCCATTTTTATTTGGTTGTTTTTTTGAAAAAAGTTCATCATTCAGTTATTCAAAACAATCAGTAGATTACTAAACACACACACACACACACACACACACACACACATACACACACACACACACATTTTCTAAGCCGCATCTCCCTCAGGGTCACGGGGGGTGCTCGCGATTACTAAATAACTGATATAATTGATAGTGACTAAAATAAAGCCATGAACCAACACATCCCTCCCTTTATGACAGAGAATAACTCTTGACGTGATGCAGTTCTTGGTGTGAATCTACCTGTTGCATGTGTGTATTGTGTGTTATGCATGCACGTAGTCCATGCTATATGCAAGTGGACAGGCAGCTTCTCTTTTTGAAATTGGCAGTACACTCACTGAAAAGTGTCAGCAGCTTGAGAGGGAGAATGAATAATGGAACATGGCTGTGGTGCCCTCCTGTGCTTGTGTGTGTGTGTGTGTGTGTGTGTGTGTGTGTGTGTGTGTGTGTGTGTGTGGTTGTAGAGGGAAAGGTGTTTGTGAAACAACATGAAAGCCTGGGCAGGGGCCCAACGGTTCAATCACCATGGTGATCTTCAACCAGGATGACCATGGACTTTTACTATAACAATACAAGTGGAGGAAAATAAAAGTGCACACAAACTCACCCGCCTGCCTAAATACACACTCACTCTTAAATAATAAGTTCATAAAGAATGCATTATGGTAGAGTAATTGGCATTTTATTTGCTGTAAAATAGAGAGGAGCATGCTAGGTTGGCTGTGATTCATGCAGGACAATGTGGAAGGAGTAAGTACAATGTCATCACCAGGGCACAGAAAAAGAATTAAAAATCAATTGATTTGCTCCGAGCAATAAACGTTTCCATTCTTGCATACCAATCCAAACATGTAATGTTCCTAAACCATTAGAACAAATGTAAAAACAAAACAAAACAAAACAACAACGACAAAAAAACTGTTAATATGGTTTATTTTACAGAGGCTGTATGTTGATCTGATTTAATAAAATAGTAGGTTTGGAAGGCTGTTGGACAATTGTGTTTGTACTTACAAGTACATTTCTACAAACAGGCTATGGAATTTTACCACTTGTGAATCAGCAAACTGCTCCAACAAACAGCTCTGAAACAGCCTATACTAATTTACTGGCGGATGTTGTGATTTAAATAGGTTCAAATACAGTGTAACACATTGCCAATAGACTTAGCAAACTGGCTACATGAGTATATGGAAAAGTGCAGAGGACATTCAGAGCTGTTGTCCACTTGTAGGTCATGATTACCGAATGAATGTACAGCCTAAGCACAGTTCGAATGAGGTACAATACAGAGCAGTTAATCAGAACAGAGGCTGTTTTGCATTTACATACAAGAACAACTTGTGTAAGGGATAAAGAGAGGTTGGAAAATGATAATGTAATAATTCACTATGGCTATTTCTATATAGACCCAAGCAAATACAAGCAAAATGTAATATATGGGCCCTTTAAACACCAAGACTGTGTGCAGTTTGGTGCCTTTCTCCCAAATCCCATGTTGGTTTCCACTGACCTGCTAGGCTGTGGAGAGTTTTCTCAGGTTCAAAGGGGCTGTGATTTGTGTTGTGGAAAGTCCAGAGGAGACTCGTTCATTTGGTATGCAGAGGCAATAATAGGTATTGACCATTTTTTTTCTTCAGCAAATTGCGTGTTTCCGGCTTAATTGTTATTGGAGATTTTATCTTGAATTTGATGCATTGGAGCTTGAACCTGTTAAGCAGTGACAGGGATGAGGAAGGGAGAGAGGAAGCTATGCAGAATAATTCCACTCTGCGTAATTAATGACCCTTAAAATGGAGGCAGCGTTCGCAGCACTCACAAGGGCTGGACAGCTGGTGCCCTCGTGTCTTTCTGACCTCCACAAGTTATTTCATTAAACACGGATGCAGTACAACATGCTCAAGGGACAAAAAGAGAACACACACTCATGAAACATAAGTGTAGATATGTTCCATTTTGTATTTGTACCTTTTATATATATATATATATATATATATATATATATATATATTTTTTTTTTTTTTCCTATGCAGTTCTGGGCAATGTTAAAAACATTGAAGATCACACAATTTTACTCACAAGTCACAGTGTTGTGGTATCATCCATCCATCCATCCATTTTCCAAGCCGCTTCTCCGTCAGGGTCGCGGGGGGTGCTGGAGCCTATCCCAGCAGTCATCGGGTGGAAGGCAGGATACACCCTGGACAGGTGGACAGGTAATTTTGGGTTAATGTAGTTAATGACTTCAGAAGTGGTGGGGAAAAAAACTACAAACAAGCAAAGAATTTGCTAGTGCAGACTAACAAATAACAACTGGGCCACTGACTGACTGATTAAACTTTCAGCGCTGCACATAATCACCTGACTAAAATGTATCTTAACATGTGCAAGGCAGCAGTAAGAAATATTGTGAATGACACTTTGTAACTTTGACATGTTTGGTAACACAGACTATATGACCAAAATGTGTTAGTTTGTGCATCATCATTCAAACATTTTCTAGGTTAATGGTCTTCACAAAATACTTTTTTGGGCATTATTCCTCACCAATTTCTGTTTGTGCCTGTAGGTCAGTGGTTCTTATGTTAATGGAGTCGTGCGTCAAATGTCTGCTCACCACTTCATGCCAACAGTCATGTACCCCATACTTCCCTGATACTTTACAAATGTATCTTGGTGCCACAATATCTGATGATAATGATGTGAACTAAGTTATGAAGTTAGTTAAGTTAATGTTTCCACCAGGAGTGATGGAAAAGTAGTAGGGCATAAGAAAATGTGCTGGTGGAAGAGTAGAGCCACTGACTGACTTTCAGCTTCCTATAATATATAATACCATGTCCCAATAAACGCTTCCATGAACAGTGGCAGTCTTGTGTGTTTTGAGCCTGCAGGGTTCACTGGGCTAATGCTTAGATAGCTAATTTGTTGCTAGCATCTTTCAGGAACATCAAATTCTAGCTTAGCAATGCAGTATTAAGTAATGTTGCAACAATATTACATTTATAACCAATTTTGTTTGTTACTATTAAATTATTTACGAGGTTGGTTTTCTCACAAAACACAAGTGTTACTGTTTTAATGTTCTACCCCAAGCTGATATGGAGATTGGTTCTGCCACTTCCACTAACCATATGGACCACTGACCTATAAACACAAACATTCAGACTTGGTGAGAATGGTTATTTATTTATTTTAATAAGCAACCTGACAGTGGTGAGTACTTTAAAGAGTAGTGACTCAAATTCCTGCTTGCCCCTGTGCTTCCTGAGTACTGACATGCTTAAAAAAATGCCAAAAATTGTCTTACAGACCTGACATTGCTTTTTTGATTGGACTGTGTTGCTCTGTTCTGCTCCTTGTAACATTAAATCAGAGGGAACTTTACATGGTATCAGAAATGTAACCAGATATAAATCAGATTTCCAGGAAACATACAGTTAATTTAATTTTTATGTATTTTTGAATTTCCTATACACTGGTATAGAGGATAGATCACACTAATCCTATATGATGAAATAACCTGAGCCACTGAGTTGTGATGTGCTGAAGGCTGAGGGATAGTAAAGTTTTTGAAACTCCGGTGGCCCTGCGTTTCCTGTGGAGCTGCGGAACACAAAGAGCAGCCTTATCTTCTGTGCTCCTCAGTCTCTGATGGGAAATCTCTAATCAACCAGCTCTGCGGACGGATGTGTTCTGACATCAGGCAATCTGACGAATCTAAATCATTATATCTCTTTTGACATTAATATGGCATTTTTGGTGGAGCTGGCGAAAAGTGACGTGCAGTTCAGGGATTCATCATGCTGGCGGGACGGAAATGGCATATTCATATGAGTGGGGAATTAGACTCTTTGGATGTTGAAGAAAATCCAGTGGCCACTGACTGAGGAACAGGAGTCTCAGGGCTAGCTTATCTACCCCATCTATGAGCAATATGTCAGAGTGCCTTGTGCCCATTTGGAAAAGACAGTTATCTTTGTAATTCTTTTTGACATTTTATGATAAGCATCTTAACAGAGGCCCCGCAACTGTGAGACAGCGTTTGTCAAATAATGAGATGCTGTTAACGGCACTGTTTACCTTTTTAGAATATCAGCGCTGTTTCAGGCTGTCAGCAGTTTGCTCTACACTACTGTACCCTGTGTGTTGCTCACACCTCAAGGTAACTGTTGTTAATAGGGTCCTCTCTACACTGATGTTCAGTGTTGAGGACGCTGCTTTATATGCAAATGCTTTGTTTGGTCAGTAAACAGCACACTGACCAGTAGGTTCATGAAGGAACGCTGCTTCGTTTGATAGATTATTTATCTGTCACAAACTGTTTGTGCTCTTTTCACCAGTGAATAAACAGGATGGGCAAATTATCCTTGGATTAAGCCCAACCTTTTATCATTGATGAAAGCGGATGAGCACATAAGGGACAGGAAGGCTTTTTCCCCCTCTCAGTATTAGCACAATCTAGCCGGCCAAAGTGCAGGACAAAGTCAAAGCTGTGGAAAAAGAAAGCATTTTGTCAATATTTATATTCTCATTTATTTGCACCTATCAGACAGTGAGGACAAGAGGGACAATATCCACTGGTAATGGAGTCATTGCACAAGGGTAAAAGCATTGCATTATGAGAACAATGAGTGCAAACCTAAATGAAGGAGGAGATAAAATGCGAGGAGGCAATGGAGCAAAGTTGGGTTTCACTTTAGCCTTGCTATCCTTGAGGAAGGGATCTCTCTTTGTTAGTGACAGGCTTTTTCAGATTAGACCTGGATTCCCCAGGTAAAAGGCCAGCCAGGCCTTATCTTGGCTGATAAGTCCCCAGCACCTTGCGCGTGTGACCGCCTGTGACTGCGTGTGCGACCGTGTGTGCATGCAAATATCCTCAGCTGTCAGCACCCAAGCACCCCCCATTCCCCCCCATCCAGAGCTTCCTGTCTGGAGCAGGGAAATGGAAGCCAAACTTTGGCCGAGGAGCTTGCTTTGCCGTGATTTGGTGCTCATTAATTGTTTTTCTTGCTGCAGCTTTTGGCTTTTATAATCCAGGAGAAAGTGCTAGCTAGTGCTGGGCAGTACTGATAAAATTCAGTATCACAATATTTTCCAAATATATCATGATAAAACAATACAAGATGGTTTTAAGTTTACATTAACGATGAAGCCACAATTCCGGAGTCCTGTTGCTCTTTGCTAAAAGAATGTAAATCTTGGTTTGATTGGACTGTTTTGTTCTGTTTTGCTTCACTTAAAAGGGGATGTAAGCAGTCGTCATGGTTTGATGTTAAATGGTTAATTATAAATCAGCTTACCAACACAGATTTCTTTACAGCTGTGGTGATAGGAAAGTTTCTCAAAGTGTTGATCTTGTACCTGTACCTGTCAGTAATGTGACAGTAAATAAGAAATCTTATCTCAGATCAGCACTCCTACTCTGAGAAGCTTTGATGTAGGCCCAGGTGTTGCAGTGTTCACAACGTGAAGATATCCACTTCAGTTGTGGATCTAAGGGTGTGACAATTGACAAACAACATTCCAAAATTCCATTTGTACAGTATGCTACAGTGTCTAAATCAGTCTGATCAGTTTAATCTAACGCTCTAGATACGCACACACATATCTCTCACATCACTACTGTTATGAACAGTTTTGACACAGTAAGTTTTCCTAGAACGGTGCATTTCGGATCAAATTACTCTGAATGACATAATTTTTAAAATGAATTATCATTAATTATGCTGAAATAAAAAAAAAAAAACATTCAAATTGCACCAAAATACCAGGCATATACCATATTTCTAAAAGACACACACATTTTCTAAACCTCTTATCCTTCTGGATTGCAGGGGGTGCTGGAGTTTATACCAGTAATAATTGGGCAGAAGGCAGGAAACACCCTGGACAGTCCCCAGTCCATCAAAGGGCATTTCTAAAACAGAAATTTACTATTTGTTTACTTTCCATATATTCTCAACTGTTTTTTCAACATGGTATGAAGCTTCTAAGGCACCAGCAAATAACATACATTGCAGTTGGCTACATTATTGTAGTCAGTATTTTTGTGTGGCACCAGTATACCGGTACAAACGATATATATTGCCTAACCGTATTGGCCAGACTGTTCAGTAACAGTTGTGATTGGTGTGTGTGTGTGTGTGTGTGTGATTATTTTGACTTGGTGGCACAGACTCCTTAATAGCATCCTTTCTTGTGGTATCTACAAAATATAGTGATACAAATATATGAAATCAAACCATATTCTTTTCACAATAAAGAAGAAAAAAGCACCAACATGTGCATGCAAACAACTGCTATGTCGTTGTTGGCTTATACCGCCATAGCTCAATTAACTGTTGGGGGGAAGTATGTTGTATTGTTATGATTACTCAACCAAATAATGGAAAAGCCTCACAGTGACATGTCATCTCCTCCATGTCTCCCAGAAAATGGTTTTTCTTTCACACTCTTCCAAGGAATTAAACATTTGTCATGTTTGCAAGTAAGCCCAGTTAAAATTGCATCCCATAATGCTTTTTTGGCCAGGTAGTCAAAATCTTGTCAGGTCATTTCACTGTGACTTGTCAGCTTTGTTTCTCCATAAACACCCACTGTTCCAAGCTTGCTTTGTTTAAATGCATCTGTGATATGAATATGTATCCTTGCTTGAATTTTTTTTTCTTCTTTTTTTTTTGGCCTTTCAGTGTGGTCAACAGTGAAGTTGTTTCCCTCTGATGTTTCTCCTCTGCTTTGCCCGAGGTTGTTGATTGTACTGAAGGGATCCATTTATTATCTCTTGCATTGTTTAAATATGCATGGTGACTTTCTCCCCTCTTAATCATTCAGATTGCTTGCAAAAAAAATGTGATCGATGTAGTGTAAATATTCATCATTAACACTGAATGCAAGGCTGTTTCGTCCTTTTAGAATCTGCAGAATATGATTATTTGGCTCAGTGTGTGTGATTGTGAGGGCATGTATGTATGTTTGTGTATGTCTGCATATATTTGTGTGTTGTGGGTTCTTTGTGTATGTGTGTGAATCTAAATATGTGTAGTATAGTGTGGGTATATTTTACGGATGTGCACAGGTACATAAGTGTTTGGTTATTCATTTGAAGTGCCAATATTTGTAATACTGAAATCACTGTTCGGGTACACATTCAATTTCAGTACAGCAAGATGAAAAAAAATATACAGACTAACAATTCGGCCCAATGCCACTTTTATGTTTTAACTGGACTTTAAAATGTTGCTCTATTGTGCTTATAATACCTTGTGTAAGTCATCGAGTCTACATCAGCATACAGTGTTGTACCAGTAAGTTTTTCCAGGTGGATTTTGGTTCTTCAAATAACCTAATAACAACCAGTTTTCAGCAATTAAAAATGATTTGAGATTGTGGCTGAAGATATGACCTCAATGTAAAATTAATATGTGACTTGATTTTGTAGCCCATGTGTTGAATGTTGGTTGAGCTAGCTATTAAAATGGTTAAAAATGGCCAAAAGGTTTGAATAAAATATATCTAAACTTTGGGACTATATTGGATTATAGTTATCTACTGTAACTGAATTTTTTGTTTTTCACATTTCAAATCCTTCACAACTCTTGGCCTGCTAGCAAAACCAGCATGTGTTCACCAGTAAAACTGGAACCAGAATTTTCATTTCAAAGTCATTTTGGGCCATTTCTTTTGGTCCATTCTTCATGACATTTACGCAGAATGTAAATGACAACAGACGTTTTCATGGCAAAACTAAAAAATGACAAAAATGGAGATATGAGGTTTTTCTTCTGACAGCAGTGATATGTTGTTTTGGATGCTGGTGTGCTGGTCATCATCTGATAACCAGCAAAGAGAGCACATGTTGTGTTTTGTGTGCTGGTATGTTGGTCATCATCAATGAAAGTTGCAGTGCTGATCACCAGCAAAACCAGCAAATGTTAATCTTTGAAAGCTGATGTGCTGATCAACCAGTATTCCCAAGCTGAGTGGCCAGCACCGGATCAGCATACACAATTTGCTGGTCTGTGTGTTTTCTTCTGAAAAGGAGAAGTGTTTAAATTATTTGACGAGGCATATCACATGGTCTGTAAAACATGCACACCGATCACTGCTTGGGAAAATGAGTTGATCACCAAATCTGCACAGCGATGGCCACCAATAACAAACTGGAGTCAACATTTTTCAAAGGAAAACTCTCGCAACTCGAGTTCTGAAGTAAACCGTTTGTCCTTTGATGTTTTATTCATCCTTTGATTAAATCTTTTTTAAAATAGCTATTTTAACAGTGCTTTTGTGTTAAAGAAAACAATTACTATTGCTTTGCATGTATTTCTGTAAGATTGTTGACATCCTAATGGTTTAAATTTTGAATATGTATCAGTTATCACTGGATATATAGCTTTAACTGTTATTGCATATTTTGAAAAGCATTGTTTCACAGTTAGGAATATAACAGGTAAGTAATGAGGTGTCAGACTCTTCAGAAGAAGATGATACTTTAATGTGTTCCACATAATATTATGCCTATTACCAAAGACGCAATTGTTAATATGACATAAAAATGACATTAAGATGAGCTGAAAAAGTCTTGGTGAGCAGCTATCATGAAGACGTTGCATAGATGTCACGAAAAAGACAACACAATTTGACCATAAGCTGACATCTGACAAAAACATCTCAACACCTTTTCAGCTGACCTGTGCCCTTTAAGGGTAGTTTTACCTCACATCTGAAGAGGCGGCCTCTGTTCCCTCAGCTGTTTTTGAATTTTATATATATATATATATATATAGGTTTTTTTTTCAAATGTTTTCTGCTTTCTGCAAAATTTTTGTGCCATTAATACTTTTTTGGGCCCCTTGACCCCAGTCCTATCACCTGAAAGAGTAGGTCTCCAGCCCCAGCCCTACCTTAAAATTGTCCTTTTTGTAACTTTTTTGGCCATTTTTGTGGTTTTTTTTTTCTTCTTTCATCAGATACTCAGAACATAACTCTTATCTCCAAAATAGTAACTTTCAGGAGAAGGAAAAAGCAGCCTAGTAATGGAAGTCAATATGATTTTTTTAAAGTAGTAATCATGAAATTTTAACACAATATAAACGATGACTGCAGTTTTCACATTATGCAAAAATAAGTAAAAAATGACCAAAACTGAGATACAAGGTTTTTGCACGAAAAGCAACGAAATACTGTGTGCAATGCATGTACATGGAAAATGTGCATGGAACATGTCATTTTCCTGTTTTTTCATCCTGTCCCCTCTCCCCATGCCCACACCATGGCATATTTTCAATCATTATTAGATCGAGGCAGCTGAAGGCAGCGCCTTAACCTCCGCTGTGTTTGTCGTGTGATAAAATGAGAAAGCGCTATCAATCTTTATTGTCTGTCTCGCTTACTGTAATTGCATTCAATAGTCCACTGATTCTCTTGTCTGTGCTAATGTCAGGAGCACTGAAGAGCCAGATGCTCCGACTAGATCATACGCGCCCGCCGACCACTCTGATAACTTGGCAGAGACACTCTGCATCCCCTTGATAAATTGTTGACAGTATAGATTGTGAACAGCTGAACATTGGAAGTGTATATAGAATAAGATTCATACCTTGTTGGAGCTCTGGCACTGTGATGTCAGCGAAAGGGCATGTCATGTATTATTCAAATGCATCTAACACTGGAGAAGTGCCAACCACCGATTGTATCTCAATGAATAGTAAAAAGGGAGAGGTGGGGTATGGGGGTGGTGGGTGGGTGGTTGGGGGGGGGGGGGGGGCGACATCACTGTTGCCAGAACCTGAAAGCGAAAAGAAAGAGACAGAGGGAGTGAGGAGAGAAGGAAAAAAAGACAGATTTGAAGTGGTGTTTTAATACAGAGGACATGCATCATTCCATTAAAATACATGCATTACATAGTGCTCGTAATTATGGTGCTCTGTCCGGAGGTGTTCCCCTGTCAGCTCCTATTCACAGTTCACATAGGCTGGGTGTGTTGCAGGAGCTTTTCTTTTCTTTTTCTTTCCTTTTTTTTTTTTTTTTTTACCACAAGGCAAGGAAACAGAGGGATTTGCATGCATTGTAGTTTTTTTCTACTTGTCTTAAGTCTGTAAAATACCAAACATCTTTGCGTTGGCTACTTTTTTAGGCCTCATTACCCCATTTTTTCACCAGCTCTTTGTAACTGTTTTCACTGTTACTTATATTGTCATTTAGATGATGAGTTGTTGATGAGATGATAGCATGAGTTGTTACTATATTGTGCTGATTTTCTGTTTAGAAAACAACATTTATATATGTGATATATATAAATGTGTGTGTGTGTGTGTGTTGATAGTGTTCAGGCGTAAAACATCACTTAGCGGTTTGGCTTACTGACTGATATAATTCTTAATGCCAGTTGAGTTGTTTTTGTTTTTCTTGTGTAGTGCATATTCAGCAGTCTTAAATGTGGCATATATTGGAGAATGTGTTGTTGCCCCTTGCGTCTCATCTCCCCTCCCCCCTCCATACATTACTACCTGCTCACAGCAGCACGCGCAGCCGCCCTCGCATGGATATGTAGATGTGTCCAGCCACTCTATCTGTGGAAATAAATAAAGAAGTGAGGCTGGGGGAAATTGCCCTTCACCCCTGTGTCTGAGAGATCTGCATGTGTGGAGCTGCTGGAATTGCTTTGTGGGGAGCCTCCCTGGGGGCAGGCGGCCTTCCTCTCCACACCGTGGTGGGTAAAGGCTATAATTTACACTTTTAGGATTCCATTAATCTCCTTGTTCCACAGATCCTGACACACGGGACAGGGCTGCTTTGCATATCAACTTGCCGAGATGTGGACCTATTTACATGATCGCCTCCAGATTGAATCTGATAATCAAGCTACCTCACTGTTTCCTCGACTTTATAAAAAACAAGAGAGACAGACAGAGAAAGGGGGAGTGAGAGAGTGCAGTAGAGTTGAGGTTTTTTTTTCTTTTGCATCTGAGAAAAATGTATTTACCTCCAGCATGCATCATTTCACACTGGTTTATTGTGTATTTGGTGATAGATGAATAATGGTCATAATCAAGGGTAGACTGAAATTAAACTCTGGACCATGACAATGAATAATTTTGTTGTTGACCATTTGACCAAGGCAGGACAGCTTTTCTGCCTTATTCACGGTAGGAAAACGAATGCGATATCACTCTCTCTCTCTTTCTCCATATGTGAGTGAATGAGAGCGACAGAAAGCGGAATACAAACTACATGTAAATGTATTTGTAATGAGTATTCTTTTACAAGAGATGTATCTCTTTCTTTCTGGTACATTTATTTCTCGCATTTCAAATATAGATGATTGATGTTTTGAGGGAGGAAGGAATGAAAACAGCAAAGCTCATTGCACGTGGCTCACAGAGCATGTTTTGTACACTTGTATAGTAGAAAAAGTTAGAAATGAGCTCAAGAGGTGGTGCAAATACATACCACTCATTAATTATATGGCCTTTTTTCCACTAAGAGGTTTAATGTGATATTAGTGTTCATTTTCAAGGTGACTTAAAGATGAACAAAAATGGTCATTTTTGTGAAATGCTCAATTGCTGTGGTTTTGGGTCTGTATAAATTCATGTTCATTTGTTTCTGGTTACATATTTTGTGGTACTAAAGGTCAGCAACATGATGATGGGTTATTGTTACTGTTATGCATTATATCACAACTTTCTCGAGTAGGTCATGAGAATCAGCAGTATTACTTGAAAAAATGAGTGAATGATAAAGAAAACTCTAACATCTCTAAATCCACTTTCCTGTGTCAAGCAAAGAAAAAAACTTAGAGCTCATAAAACAAGTTTGTACTGAGAATGGCTCTAAGAGTAAATTACTCTGAATTATTAGGCTAAGAAATGGTGGGAAATGTTGCATAGAATTGTACAGGGTGGGCCATTTATATGGATACACCCAAATAATATCATCCATTCCCATTTTAACTTCCTGTTTGTGGCACATTAATATATGGGAGGGGGAAAACCTTTCAAGATGGGTGGTGACCATGGTGGCCATTTTGAAGTTGGCCATTTTGGATCCAACTTTAGATGGTCATGTGACGCAACAAACTTATTGAGAATTTCACAAGAAAAACAATGATGTGCTTGGTTGTGCTTGGATGATCAATCCACTTACCAGGAAACTGTTCATCTAGGAATGCTTGGACCTGACACCCATAATGTGGTGGTGCACCATCTTGCTGGAAAAACTCAGGGAACGTGCCAGCTTCCAAAGTGGATTGGTCGTCGTGGGCCAGTTGAATGGCCCCCAAGGTCTCCTGATCTGACCCCCTTAGACTTTGGGGTCATCTGAAGGCAATTGTCTATGCTGTGAAGATACGAGATGTGCAGAACCTGAAACTACGGATACTGGAAGCCTGTGCTAGCATTTCTTCTGCAGTGTTGCTATCAGTGTATGAAGAGTTGGAGAAGAGGGTTGCATTCACAATCCAACACAATGGGCAGCACTTTGAACACATTTTATAAGTGGTCAGAAACTTGTAAATAACTCATGAAAGAATAAAGTTACACACCATTGTTTTTCTTATGAAATTCTCTATAAGTTTGATGTGTCACATGACCCTCTTCCCATCGAAAAAACTAAAGTTGGATCCAAAATAGCCGACTTCAAAATGGCCACCATGGTCACCACCCATCTTGAAAAGTTTTCCCCCTCCCATATACCAATGTGCCACAAACAGGAAGTTAATATCACCAACCATTCCCATTTTATTTGGATATATCCATATAAATGGCCCACCCTGTATAATGCCTGATACACAATGTCCTGATCATCTGAATGATGGTGCTCATTTTATTTCATTCCTGAAGCTGAAAAAGTTCTGCATTAAACTCTGTGGAAGACTACACTCACAGCTTAGTGTCAAAACTGTTAACAGACTTATCCTGGCTCTAAGGCAGTGCTGTCAAGACTTTTTTCAAAGAGGGCCAGATCGGACCATGTCAAAATAACTGAGGAACCAACTGTTATTCACAAATCATTCAAAATATAAAGTTTTTAAAATATAAAAAATTACATTCATGTGGAACATGCAGTCGAACAGAGCTTCTAGCTAGTAATCCATTCAGAGAATTCAGCAATGACCCCTTAAACATACACAAATCTGCTGCCAAATGAATGGCATGTATATGGTCAGAGTGAGCTACTGTGTTTCCTGTCACTGTGTAGAAGATGCACGGACCTCCTTGTATTGCTGAATTGCTCATTCAGAGCAATTTGGATCAGTAAGCGCTTATAACAAATTTTCATTTAGAGTAACACCAAAACGTCAGTTATTTATTAATGTATGTGTATACTTGTTCAAAAATGTAATTTGTGAGACAAACTAAATAAAAATCTATAAATTTTAAGTTTTGCTTGATTGTGGTGTTTACATTTCAGATAAATGCAATGGAGCAAAATGACGTAATAATTAAATGGCATAAATAATTTTTGTTCTGCCTTAAAGGGTTAATATTTACTGAACTACTGAATTTGCTCTGATTAGAAGTTGGTACTGTGAGACAAAGGAGGCTTGCAGTTTCTTTAGTTTTTCTGTCCTGTCTTCTCCTCCCCTGAATATTTATTGTAACATCTGTGCTTTGTTTCAGGTATATTTATATTAAATTTATTACAGTCTTTTGAAATTTGAAGCATGCGCATTAACTGTGGCTCTCGAGGGAAAAGAGTTCAGATTTTCATCTCACCAAAACCACTGGTTTGTGCTTTATGGCTATAGTCTTGACTAAATGTCATTCAGTACACTGCAGGTCTAGTCAGAAAAGAAAGACTCTTAAACGTTACCTAACTTTGTTTCCACAGTGTGGTGCGTTATACTGTAATTTTACTGTACTGCTGCCAGCATCAAGCGAAAGGAAAAACTACAATGGTGTTGAAAAACTGGCTGGTGTTGCACTCATAACACACTCTTAAACAGAAGACACGGGTCAATTAAAATCTGTCTGCAAGCAGCATTTGGCCCTGGGATTGGACTTGTTGTGCTAAACCTTATATAAATTATTGTTTTTGGTAATGCTCATTTAAATCTGATATCTAATAATAAATAACTTACAGAAAAATGTTAAGAACAGTAAGCTAACTAGATGGCTTTTCTTAACTGTAGACAGCTTGGAAAATCAGTCAGATTAAGTAGGGCTGCAGAGATCATGTTTGTGATTAAAACATTGTAAAGATAAATCTTAATACACGTGTACTTGTGCCATTCTTTATATTGTTTTATTATGTTATGTTATGTTTACTGAAAAAACTTCATGTAAAAGACCTCCTTGACATCTTCTCGACATCTAATGTTGCTCTGACCTACTTCAGTGTTAGCTGTAGTATTAGCTCATCTGAAGGGGCAGCTTCTGTTGCTAAAATCTCTTTCTTAGTGAAAATCTTGCACTTTAATGTCGAATGACTGAGCGATTTCACTGGTCTAATAAATGCAAATGTGGTTTCAGTGGTCAATTGTGGTCTACGTTTTGTCAGTTCATAAACATGGAGGTCTGCACTGAGCATTGTTTAAAGTCACATTTTTGAATGAAAAATGTTTCAGATGTACTCCTGTTTGTGCTTCTAAATTTTCATTTGTCCTGCTGAACTTTTAATCTAAAAATTAAAAGCACAAGTGTTATGGAGGCGCCCTGCGATGGACTGGCGACCTGTCCAGGGTGTATCCTGCCTTTTGTCCAATGACAGCTGGGATAGGCTCCAGCACCCCCACGACCCAGAAGAAGAAGCACCTTAGAAAATGTGTGTATGTGTGTTATGGAGGCTACCAGTTGCGTGAACTGAAAATTTGATGAATGTGGTGGCAATGACTAAGGGAAGCAGGACTTTATCAGAATTTTGCAAGTGATAAGTTATGGAGACCCTGTAAACATCAACAACCAATGTACAGTAACACTAAGAATAGAGAAATATCTCTTCCCTGTTTTGGTTCTAGCTAATGCTAGCTAGAGTAGTCAGCCTACAGCCACACTACTTCTGACTTCTCAGTTACATACAACACATCCTTGGTGGCGGGTTTGTGTTAAGTGCGCTCGTGTTTTGTAGTAGCGAATATGTTTACTTAAAGCTGGGATGAGCTTCTTCCCTGAGCGCATGAATCAAGCTTGTTGAAAGTGTATTCAAAGAGAACTTTGTCAAAATTTGCTGAAGGGCGTCTGCCAAGAATATAAGTGACTTGTCTACTATTCCATCATACCTTCCTAAATATAATGTTGATTTTACTTTTAAGACCTAAACATTGAGCCGGATCCTTTTTTGACGCTGTGTGTATGATGTCAATACGTATAGATGAATTATGTGGAAAACCCCTACAAAATCCAACTTTTAAAGGTGCATAATATTTCTATTTTATATATATATATATATATATATATATATATATATATATATATATATATATATATATATATTTTTTTTTTTTTTTTTTTCCACAAAACAAAACCATGATTTTATTAGTGTACAATCACATATGACTACAAATTGTTGTGTCTTCATTAAGTTAGAATGAGCCTTTCCTCTTTCAACAGAGACCGCCATGTTGCACTGCTATGTTTCTACAGTAGCCCAGAATGGACAAACCAAACACTGGATCTAGAGAATTTTTATGTTGAAGCAGCAGCTTGAATTTGGTGGCACTATAGCACCACCAGTGGAAGATGTAGAAACAAGAAGAGTCAGTGTTTGCCTGCTGATGCTGGCTAACATTTTTGTGTTGTGAGAAGTTTAAGAACTTAAATTGAGACAAATAAAGGAGGATACTTTTAATTTAGCACAAGAAAAAGCAGAGAAAGGTGAATCCACATCTTCAAAGAAGCAAAAATCTGATGGCCATGGTAGGTTCTATTACATACTTGGAAATGGAAGGATGAGCGAGGGGTATTCAGTTGCTTGTAATCTGCAACCTCACCACTAGATGCCACTATATCTTACACACCGCACCTTTAAATTGAATTTTGCAACCACTGTACAGTAACTGCATAAAAATGGCACATTGGCAGAAAGTAAGACACAGGGGCAGCCATAATCTGCTGCGAGAAGTGCGCTTTATTCAACACACCGGTAGAAAGATAACTCATAAATTTCATGGGGGAGGTCAGGGTGACAGGGTGACTCACAGCACCACATGCATGCCATATTTTAGTAGCTTTTTATGACTCAGTAAGGCTACATCTTTTAATTTTAACAAAAAATCTTACATAGTGCAGCTTCAATCTTAAATGCAAGCACAACTGTTGCTCTCTACAACCCTGTAAAAACATGATGGCATGTAACTGCATTGTCAGCCTGTAAATTGTATCCCTGAGTTTTCCCTCATAGAGCATGCACTAATACTTGAATACTGATTTCAGTATTTGAATAGTGGTACCTGAATGGTTAACTGAGAACTTGAATAACTCTGCACACCCCAAGCATTACGAAGGTATGGTAATGTTTCATTTCTGTCATTTTGCCCGCGCTTATGTGGTACGTTACAGTGTGATTTATATTGAGAAAGTAAAGCAGTTCAGAGGGCAGTGAAATACCCTTGTCGTAATGGCAAACACTAGTGCAGTTATCATTTACCTTGCATTGCACAAGCTAACTATGCTGACTGAAAATGTAATTTGTTTTTTAATTGTTGATGAAATTCCGTAATCCTGTCATTGTGATTCTGTTCTGCTGTGCCACAAGAGAAGACAGGTAGATGCTGTCTTGTTTTTCATCCGTATTGCTTTGAGCTCTGGTCATATTAATCAGTTCCAGAAACCAGATGTTTAATTGCACCTATAGAAATTAGTGAGGCTACAGCTGCTAAAGCTAGCCCGTGAATAGGAGAATGAACACGTCTCATAATGAGCCTCTGCCGATGGAAATGAAGGTGTTTGCTCAGAGCGCAGAGCTTGTCCATATGGCAAATGGCAGGAAGAAATGAACAGGTGAGGAGAGAGCAAGAGGTGAGGAGAATGGACTTCAGCAAGAGACGCTAACAGGGCCTTTTTTCCTGTATCTTTCTCTCTCACTCACCCACTCTCTCTCTCTCTCTCTCTCTCTCTCTCTCTCTCTCTCTCACTTCCCCTTTTTTTCCTCTGATCCCTCTCTAAAGCTCTCATTGTCTCTCTCTTTCTCTCTCTGTAGGTCTTCCCTTTGTGTCTTTCACTCTCTGTATCTCTCTCTTTCCCTCACTCTGTATGTCACTGTCTTTCTTTCACTCACTGTATCTCTCTCTCTCTCTCTCTCTCTTTCACTCTATATCACTTTCTCCATTTCTGTCTCTCTCACTCTGTATGTCTGTCTCTGTCTCTTGTTCCCTCGGTACATATCTCTGTTTTCTCAGTCTCTATCTCTATCTATCTCTGTCTTTGCCCGTCTGTATGTCTTTCTCTGTTTATCTCACTCTCTCTCTCTCTCTCTCTCTCTCTCTCTCTCTCTCTCTCTCTCTCTTTCTCTCTCTCTCTCTTTCTTTCTCTCTCTCTGTCTCCCCCTTCTCTCTCTCCACTTTCTCTCTCTCTCTCCCTCTCTCTCTCTCTCTCCGTCTCCAGTGGTTGTCATGCACCCTGTAGCTGTCAGCACTTGAAATAGCAGAAGAGTGAACACAATATCCATCAGATGTGGATGCAAAACAACCAGGTAGAAATTAGTCATGCAGGCAGACCTCAGATGGGCAACACTTTCTCATCTTGCTTCAGGTGCTGCCTTGTTTATTTATTTATTACTTGAATTTTTAGCCTTTAATCCATCTCTCAGATATGTCTACATGTTAAAGCATTTAAACACAGATGCCAACATGCATCACCACATTACTGTACTTCACTCACTCACTAACGCATATATACGTAATCCTACATATCTGAATAGTAAGTTGATGGTCATTGTCCTGTGTAACCTTTAATAATATTATGGGGATAAAGGCAGTGCTAATAAAAGTATGTAGTTGAGAGAGCTTCCTATTTATGTGTACAAAGCTCAATGCAACATGCATAAAGCACACACACACAGTGCTCTGTAGTCTGTAAGATGGGTATCCTTAGATGGTGAAACAGAAGCTTCCTGCAGGATGGAAGATGCCACCTTGTGGTAACAGAAACCCAGACCCAGCCAACCTCCTTTTACACACATGCACACATGCCAGAAAACTCATCCACAGCCTTTCTGCCTTTTGTGAACAGTGTTTCTCATGTAATATTTTTAATATAATATAACGACATACTCACCAGCTCAACTGCGCTCCTAATCAGTATATTAAACTTATTACTGTAACAAGATTGAGTCCCTGACACACAATATCCATAATATAATCACTACTTGAGAGAAATTTTCATTAATCTTTGTATAGTTTAACACTGTGTTATATTATCTCTATAGAAATTAGGGAATATTACAGCATGCGCCAACATTATAACTGTACAACATATTGTGCAGTCTCATATAACAGTCTTAATGAGAGACTGGACTGCTTTCTGGGCTCAAATATGTTTATTTGTATTTCTAATATTGAGGCAACTATGTGGCTGTTACTTTATTTGAACATGTGTTGCACATGAGGTCTGTTGTGCGTGTCTTTGTTCATGTGTCAACATTCATATTAATATAGTAATAGCAGAACACTTATGCTTATGAAATACTGAGAGTATATGTTTGAAGTGACAGCTTGTTAGATAGCTGGAAGGTGAGTGAAAGTGGGTAGTTATGCATGAAAGAAGGGTGCGTAACCTTTTCCTGGACATTTTATTATTTTTAAAATGTATTTGTTAATCTACATTATTTATCCTTGTGCTTATATAAAAGTCTCTGAAAATGTTAGAATTTTCTTCCAATACAGTAAAGAGCAGTGTATGTATGAGTCTTTGAATGTGTATTTAGTGCTGACTCTTTATGTGAGTACCTATAGGCATTTGATCTCTTTCTTTCACTTTTGTGGAGGCATGTATTCTACATATTTCATAACTTGTTCTACTACTTCTACTGCTATTCATCCTTATCCTTGTAATGTATCTCTCTATCAGCATCCCTTTACTCTTCACCTCACTCTGTATCACCTCATCATAGCCTGTTTTAATCAAGCAGCGTGTGTGCATTTGTGTGTGTGTGTGTGTGTGTGTGTGTTCCTCACTTTTGCCGCCCACACAGCCTGCAGGCTTTGCAAAGGAGAATAGAAATTATTTAATTTGCTTAATTAAAACATATTTGCATATGGAAATTGTCTGAAAATTGTATTAATTTGTGATAGGCAAAGGAAAATGACTTTCATATATTAAAACGAAATAAGGAAATAAAGTGAAAAGAAAGAAGGGCAGGTGATGATCCATTTGACCCTTTCACCAGTAGCACTTAGTGCTTCGTTACTTTGGGCATCTGGTTAACAGTATGTCAGGTGCCGTTACTTTTTTGTGATTGGGTCACTAGTTTTTCAGCTCTTCTGGACATCCCAGTGGACATTTGCACGTACTGCTCATTGTGTCTTTAATAAGTTAGCTTCCATTGAAATGTAGACCAGAGAGAGGGAGAGAGAGAAAGAGAGAGAGAGAGGTCTGTAAGAGAATGACAGGCCAGAGACAAAGAGCAGCACAAACTGAACCAGGCTTCTTGTGGCCGCTAACTTACACATCAGGCAAAAAGAGGCCTAATTAATTAAGAACAGTATTAGAAGTAATGGGATATTATAATATAAATTGCTACATTCTGGAACCAATTTAATCCAATTACTGAAACCCCACATGAATATAATACCTCAAAAATCACTCTGTAATGGTCTTTGGGGAGAGAGCTGTCAGACAGTTTAGCAAAAAAAAAAAAAAAAGAAGAAGAAGAAAAAAGAGAGAGAAAAGATCCCATTCTCTTTAAAGGCAATGATAATTTGCTAATTGACATTTTGGGTCATTTCCACCTGAATGCCTCCCTCCTTAGTTCATCTGCTCTCCTCAGCGAAAGCTGGCCTCATTTAGACTCCAGATGAATGTGCATTGTTTTTACTGGACAATAGACAATAGCTTGGGTCATACTTAAGTACACTTCGCTCTGCCCCAACTTTTAGTGAAGAAAGTTTTTTTTTCTTTCTTTCTTTCTTTTTACTCAGTTTGTCAAGATGTTGTGCTTAACAAGACTGACTGACTTTTCGGTGTCAAAAAAAAGATAAAAATTGCATCACACAGTATTACGGGTTCTTTTGAAATGCATAGCATTTGACTTTCAAATCCTGAAATTGTAAAGATTTTACAATGACGTCTTATGGTTACGTTTAGGTGTTCAGTATGTGAGGGAAGAAGGTGTTGATTGCCATGCAGAAGTTGATCTAAATTACTAAAGGAGATCGCTTAATCAGAGAGAAGTGTCTTTCAGTGGGAAAAAATGGCTTGTTTTGCTAATTAAGGTCTAATTTATGAACATACTATCACTCAGTTAATTAGAGTCAATTTGAAAAGCAAGAGCTCTTAAAGTATAGTTTGTAAATGATAAACATAAGACCACTGATGAGAGCTGGAAGATAAAGCCACGCAGTCCGGGATAAAAGTGGAGCCTGCAGTGGATGATGTGAAGGTCATGTGACAAAGCTTTGGAAGTAGTTTTGAAAAGCTGAAAAGCTTATTAAGAATTGTTTGAGTTGGTATTCAACAGTTTCTTTGAGCCGTCATCCATCACCAAGGCTAAGTGGATAAACTATACAATATGAATATTCCTCTTCTTCTCAACAGTAAAGAAAGGCCCTTAATCAAAGTGAACATGGGTTGGGGTGGAAGGATCAGGGACGTTCACTAACTGGTCTTGTTTTTCTTCCTTCTTTTTAATGCTTTACATATTTTAGTTAAATTTAAAATATGATATGAAATAAAATACTTTGGTTATTGTTAAGGAGAATTTGTGAAAAACATCCTACAGTTATTTTACAGCAAAATAATATATGCAGACTTTAAATACTTTATATTTGAGGCAATGCGGTCCACTCAGACTGTATCTAGCCCACAGAGCTGTTGTATAAAGAGGCTGGATCCACTACATTCATAATGGACCCCAGACTATCGCACCTTAAAAGTCAATAATGATGGCCCCGGCATAAAATGCAAAGCTAAGTGTAGTTCGTGGAAAAGGGGGCCATTATTTTCAATGTGGAAATCTGCAAAGGTAATGCCCTCCTATTTATGGTGGTCATTAACTTTCAGATAATGGCCTTTTGTCGACCTCTAGCTCTCCCTTGCACTGCCACCCCTACTGCCAATTTGAGCCCAGTGTGCCAGAGCAGGAAGGAAGTGGCACTGAATTCAGCTGAAAGAAAGGCCACTTAATCAGCAATCAGGATTCAGCTAGTTTTTTATATAGGCAGGTTTGTTAGTAGGGAGAGCATATGTGTTGCGTTTGTGCATGTATGAGTCTGCTCTCTGCACTGCACTGATGGAGAGGGGTAGAAATCTGCAGGCATCATTAGCTCTCTTGTTTTAATTTCTTTCTTTATTTATTCATCTTTTTGCGCTTGAACATTTAAGAGGCAGATGTTGCGAGGTGAGCTGATCAGAATGCGGAGTCCCCAGGGGTTGGTTACCATAGCAGTTAACATCCCTGCATTCCTCGCCTGTCTCACTTGCCCAGTAGCGAGGTGCAAATGCCTCTGATGAAGCATTTTACAGCTTTGTGTGTATGTGTGTGTGTGTGTGTGTGTGTGTGTGTGTGTGTGTGTGTGTGTGTGTGTAAACATTTCAGTCTTTTCTGTATGGCTTGTTTCAGGGTCGTTCTGATCTATTGTTTTGTATATTCTGAACATCATAAAAATATGGTTTTGATGTAGTGTAATAATAATAACAACAACAATAATAATAATTGTTAAGGTGAAGACTAATATATGAAGTATATTTACATATCTGTATTTCTGTCCTTGTGAATAATCCTTCTGGATTTATATGGATTTGTGAGACATAATTGTCACATTGAATTTCTAAATAATCGCATTAAGCAATGTAGCAACAATTTCATAAATACATACATAAATAAATAAATAAAACACAAAATAAATAGAATGTAGAAAGCAAATGTGTAAATGCCTTCTTCCAGAATGATTGTTATGGATTTAATCATTACACATGACGATTTTATGTTAGGAGAATAAGAAGCTGTGAAATAAGCAGTGCTGCTGTGTGTATGGCAGACAGAGGGTGTGAGAGAGAGACACACAGAGACACAGAGAGAGAGGCCACGTGTAGAATAATCCACTAGCACCATGCACCCTGGGTACTTACACACAGCCGAGTGCAGTAGCAGGCCTGGCGCTGCAGCTGCCTGCTAAAGGTTAAGTAGTAAACAAAATCGTTATTTCACATTGTTCAAAATAATCAAGATAAAGAGCATCATTGGAGGGTCAGGATACGTTTCCCTGTGAAATTATGCTAAAAAGACAGATCTCCATCAGGGTTATTAATTTCTGTTAGCTTAGCCCCCTGGCTTATCTAGCTCTCCACCCCCCCCCACCAGCAGCCACACCACAGATTTCAGATAAGACTAATATTTAGAAAACAGAGTGTGTAGAGTACGCTGTCTGATCACATTGCAGTGCTGTACTTTCTGCAGTAAAGGCTTGCTGATACAGAGGTAATCACATCTTCCACATCCTGTCCTTGTGGGTGATGATTTGTCCTTTTGTAGTGTCCCATGCTTTCCATGGCCCCTGGCTACTGCATTGTTTGGGTCGGTTTTGGCAGTGGTGTGTGTGTGTGTGTGTGTGTGTGTGTGTGTGTGTGTGTGTGTGTGTGCGCGTGTGTATGTTTGTACATTTTCAGGAGAAAAATGTCCTGAAAACCTGAGAAAACAATGATGACCTGCACTCTTTTTAAAAAGTCTTTTTAATCAGCCTTTTCAGGACTAACAAAATAGAGTTTGAAAAGCTTTTTACAAAAGCCACATGCTGCTCTTTTTCTTTGTTTGTTTTTTTGTTGTTTTTTATATTAACTGAAAGGACAAAGCTGTTTCTTTTTGCTGCTGAGGATAAGCTTAGGATTAGACGCTTAAGGTTAAGCTAGGAACATTTCCTTTTACATATAGGTACTTACATATATAATACATATGGGGCCTGTAACATGTAATAACATGTACAGTGCTAGGCAAAGCAAAAGTCAGAGGCCACTCTTTCTTTATTTCATTTTCTGCTATTAAGTATTGAACAGTTAAGTTATTCTTTTAAAATTACTAATTTTTCAGGAAAAAAAGGAAAATAGCAGAAAGCTTTTTTAACAGAACATCATACAGAAGTGTGATTAGCGTGCAGCTTAATTTATTTTCTGGAGACTTGGTTTCAGTCATGCAGGGATATTTTATATGCTTTCTGTAAACACCTTCGAAGTTCAGTCTTTGAAGTTGGTTGGAATATCTGATACTGATGATTCAATCAATTTGTAATTGATGATTTAATCAATTACAAATGTAGACTTATCAGTCAATAAGCCTACAGTTTCAGTGTTTTAATGCAAATTTTCATCTTTTTTATCCCTTTCTTGCAAGGGCTTCTTGACAGCTACACATTTTTTCAGAGTTTCAGACAAGTGGATTATCTTATATTGAATCTTCTCAAAAATATCTTCTAAAAAAGTGAATAACTCATACTTAATTACCTTTTTTAACTGGAAATTACATAAATGAAGTGTGGTCCATGGCTTTTGCACAGTACTGTAGGTGTAACATATATACATGCACATATGTGGCATATGTATGACCCAGTGCCCTGTCATGCCATATATATACATGGTAGAGAAGTGGTAGAGAAGTGGTAGAGAAGGCGGAGTTAGGAAGTTGTCTGCCCTACATACAAAGAACACCACTCCATGTGTTTCTGTATCAGGTTATGGTAGGGCACAGTACTATGGAGGTATATAAGGTGTGGGAGGGGTGTATTGAATGGATTTGTTCTCCATTCACACGCTGTCTGAGGCTTTGTGTGTGTGTGCAATTTGTGGCTATTGACCAGGCATTATTATGATCTATTGTCGGTTTTAATGATGTATCACTTTATCATTATGAGACACTGCCCAGCATCAATGCATGCTTATACAGGTTATTTATTATGTCGGTGTAATAATAAACACTAAACGCTGTTTTATGTGGTGTTAATGAAATCCGGACACCAGTAGTTTTATGAATTGATTTTATTCATATCACTGTTGCAGTGCGGAGGATGGGTGTCATGGAGTCATATTTCACAAACTGCAGCGGGGTTCAGCGATTAGGGGTCGGACTAATTCGCTACAAAATAAGTCAGTGTGTTCCCAGTGTCTTGGGCCAGCGTGAGCGGCACGGCTGATTGCATTAGAGCTATAGAGAGCGGGGCTCATAAATATATTTATTAAGCTTAATATTCCAGGAGCAGTTGAGACAGATGTTATCTCCACGGAAAATGTATCATTAATCTCTTCAGATGTGTGGAGTTTGTGTAGAAAGCACAGCGATAACGGAGTCTGAAGAGAGGCAGAGAGGTGCTCACTCCAGCCCCACTCGCCTCACATCTCTACAAATTTATCGAACCGCAAACTCCGAGATAATCAAAGATAATCATTTCTCAGCCAGGCCTGGCACTACAGTCAGTAGGAATAATCAATGGGACATGCTTATGCAAACTATGGTCAAAAGTGGAGAAAATGGCAGCTATAACGGAAGCTACTCACTTTATGAGTATTTTGCCAGATATTCATGACAAACATGTCCTGTTCTTTTAATATTTTGGCTCTCCATGCTGTTGGCAAAAATATGACTGCACTTTATTATCCAAAGTCTGTGAATAACATATATAGAAATATTTTTTTTGTCTTTAAGAATCGTTCTACAGCTGAACGAAATGGACGTTGCACAGGTGCTAACCTACAGGCACGTATTGTCTGTTTGGACGAGAGCCAAGCGTATGAGATTCTTGTTTTGCAGAGTGTGTATGCACGCGTTTTCTCCCGTGTGTAAGTCTCAGTGCCATCTTATTGCTTTCTCGAGGTTCTGTGGGAGAAATCCTCCTGATTCCTTTCACCCAATCCCTGAGGCTACACTCTTATATAGAGCAGATGTTCTCTACAAAAGGCCATGAATGTTTAATCATTTGTGTTATTGATGCAGTTTTTTGTTTGTTTGAATGTGTGTGTGTGTGTGTGTGTGTGTGTGTGTGTGTGTGTGTGTGTGTGTGTGTGTGTGTGTGTGTGTGTGTGGTTTGCAGGTTTTGTTCTGAAGGAGATAAAAGTGGCAAGGACTAATATCAGTGAACCTTTGCGTTTATATCTCTGCATCCCCTCAGAGGTATATGGCACACTCACAGAAGACAGTCAGTTCATAAAAATATGAATTCACTTTCATGAATTCATTGAATTTATTTTTACCCTGTGTGATGCACATGCAGAACTGCTGTACCCAAAAAAAGGAAAAAAATATGATTTATATGACAAAGAGCAGCACATCTGAATATATAGACTTTTTGTGTGTGAGTCATATCTCTGCTTATTCCATTTACTTATTATAGCTTCTGTCAGATGTGTATTTTAGTTATATGTACTGATTTAAGGAATTTTACACTATCATTACAAAGCTGTTTGAGTAGACCTTAAACACTAATATGTACCCTCAAAGGCAAGATTAGCAGTGTCACTTTACTGTCAGAATAAAACCTTGTATCTTCAAACTAATAAAATTGCTGGAGAAGCAAAACACATTGTTAACTTACAATGGAACTTAAAGGAAAGTTTCTACAGTTTTTTCAAAATTTCTGCATAATTAAATTATTGAGATGTAAATGGAGTGTCATATAACAATGTGCAACAGAGTCATTCAGAATGTCGTAAAAGAATTTCTCAGGCAGCAAATTCTTAACTGTTTCATGTAGTAGTTTTCTGTGAGGAAGCTTTTAGAGCCACTAAATTCTCTGGACGTCTGGTTCTCATCACTACTACTGTTAACAGTTCTGACTTTTTCTGCAGCATTTCATATCAAACCTCACTGAATGACTTGATTTGTGTGAAAAGTTTTTTTCTAATTAGTTTTGGACCATTTCTGATGCTCCATTGTGTTGTTTGTTTGTGAAATGTGAGTGTAAACTCTTTGAAAAGTTTTCTCAGTACTAGTAGATGTCTGTATTGGCATTATTCAGCTTTTGTTCAGCTGCTAAGCTGAATGATAAGCAATGCCATAAGAAACAGATTCTGCAATATTCCATATTTTATCTATTTCAAATGGAGTGTTTACATACTTATACATGTGTGTGTGTGTGTGTGTGTGTGTGTGTCTATCTGCACTGCGATGGACTGGTGACCTGACCAGGGTATATCCTGCCTTCTGCCCAGTGAGTGCTGGGATAGGTTCTTTGGGGGCAGTCGTGGGCTGGAGGTTAGGGAACTGGCCCTGTGACCGGAAGGTTGCTGGTTCGATCCCCAGCACTGACAGTCCATGACTGAGTTGTCCTTGAGCAAGACATCTAACACCCAATTGCTACCCGGGTGCCGTGGATAGGGCTCCCCATCGCTCCGGGCAAGTGTGCTCACTGCCCCTAGTGTGTGTGTATATTCGCTAGTGTGTATGTGGTGTTTCATTTAACGGATGGGTTAAATGCGGAGGTGGAATTTCCCTGGTTGTGGGATTAAAAAAGTATCACTTAACTTAACTCACCCCACTAAGAACGATAAGCGGTTTCAAAAGTATGTTTGTTTTTACATCCCATTCTTAATCCACAGGGTTTAATATATGTCAGCTCACCCTAAGCTGCTATAACAGCTTCACCCCTTCTGGAAAGGCTTTCCACGAAGTTGAGGTGTGTGTTTATGATCATTTTTCACCATTCTTCCAGAAGCACATATGTAAGATCACAGTCTGTGGTGTAATTCATCCCAAAGGTGTTTCTTGAAGCTCTCTATGCTGTTGTCGATCTAATCTGAAGGCCACATGAAGTTTGGAAGGCTGTAGCGATTGACACAGCAGAAAGTTGGTGACCTCTGCATACTATGTGCCTCAGCATCCACTGACCTCGCTCTGTCGTTTTACGTGGCCTAACACTTCATGGCTGAGTTGCTGTTGTTCCCAATCACTTCTACTTTGTTATAATACCACTGGCAGTTGCCTGTGGAATATGATATAAATACAGAAAGTTTGTCTGAATTATCAGGAAACTTGAAAAAATTTGTTTGTGTGTGCCATGTTGCCCCATACCAGCTTTGTGCAGAGGCTCATTGTGATCACTGACTTAATATAGGTTGAATTATCAGCTGTCACCATGGCTTTTTCAGCCAATAATTGCCGCAATCCACCGTATTGGTAACGGTTTGATGTTTGGATTATCCGATATTTAGAAGCGATTTGATGATTCATTAATAAGCCCATGTTCCGGATGAGTGCAATTGCTTGTGGCTATACTTGTGGCATTTTTTTTAAACCACTAGTCAAATGAAATGCAGAGCGGACCTAATGCAATGCTTATTTTCACAGCAAGGCTGTTTATTTTGATCACCCATTCGCTTACATGTGTGCATTAGTATCAGTCGTCAGTCTAGAATAGGAAGAAGCATGCCTCGCTCTGAAATTTTTATAGCAGCACCTTTCTGGATGTAATAATTGGAAAAAAGCTACAAGCAACAATAAGCAATCAGTATGAGAAATATCCTGCAGTATAAAGTGTGATAGAAATGCACTGAATTTTACACACAATACAATCACCACAGCAGTGCAGTATGTGCATGTTTGATTGGATTCAGTGGAGATTGAAGACATTTATCTGATCTTATTTCAGCCACCATGCCAGAGAACCAGCTATAGAGCTTTAGTTTAGTCCTTCCTAGAAGCAGATCAGGGAGCGCAAACCTGCCTTGTTTCCAAACCAAGTTCTTATTCAAACAAAAAAGAAAAAAAAAAGTGGTGTGCTTGAATCTGAACTTGCGGCTGAAGCTGATAATTAGCCTGCATGGAGTCAGCTTTGATTGGCATTGTAATTGGATTGTCATTGGGCTGAAAACCTATTATCTTTGGATCATGCCCCATGAAATTTGTTGGAAAAACTTTGCTGCCAGTCATTAGAGCGGCCATCTTGGGCTTGCAAATGAGGTTTAAAGGGAGCAAGATTGGTACCGCTGGGACCTTCATTTTGCCACGTCCCTCCACACAATTCCATTGGTATTGATTAATGATATTAGCATTGCAGGTATCTGTTACAGCGTGCTGCGTTATTGGCCATTGCTTTGGACTGCCACTGTTAGAGTGCGAGAGATGAGAAGAGATGGGGAGAGGGAGTGGAATAATGAGAGAGGAGAGAGAGAGGAGGTGAGAGAGAATGAAACTGTGGGTGACTTTTCATTTGCACTTGTGTACATAAAATACTGAATATGTGTGTGCTTGTGGTCAGACGCTCTCTTACACTGGAGAATATCATAGCAATAGTTAGAGATGGAATCGAGTGCAATGTTCATGCAAGAATATCAAGTATTTTGCGTGCACACACACACACACACACACGCACACACACACACACACAAATATATGCAGGTCAGATCATTTATGCTTTTTTTTTATATCTGACCCATGAAGCCTCTCATTGCCCAGCTTTATACATAGCATTAAACTGTCCCCTCTTGGTTTGTATGTGTGCATATACGTGTGTAAAAGTTTCTGTGTGTCTCAGAGGTGTGAGCTCATTCCCATGCGCCTCACACGTACAGAAGTGTGTTCTGAAACAATAGGCTGCGATGGCGACGCCTTCCTCAGGTGTGCGTGGGTGTGTGATTGGCTCTGTGCTCCAAGAGTTCTCACCTCACATGCAGATGGCACTGAAACATACATTCACACCCATAACCCCCTGCTTTTGGAAAAAAAGGGGCTCCAGAGACAGCTGTGTCCTCGCGGATACGCCGCCGGCAGTGAGCAAGAGACGCGCGTGGAGAAAGACGCCCCATGGTGAAAATGATTATTTTCTATGAAGTTGAGAGGAGAGCCAGTGTGCTGAAATGCGGCGAGACGCAGGCAGGTTAGCGGCTAGCTCCGGCGCTCGGGGAGCCGTAGGTCCCCATACTGCCACGCTGCATTTAATGACTGAACTCCAACACATGTACAAGACGTTGCACGCTAATCACAGAGCAGTCTGCTTCCACATGCTTTCCAAACTTATTCCAGCACTGCCTGGGGTTGGAGCAGAGTATACATTTGACATGAACTGTCTAGAAGCTTTGATAATGGGAACTCCTGAGTACAAATGGGACTCCTAATGCTGTTTTTCTGCCATAAGCGTTGGTGCCGAAAACAATCAAAAGATTCTTTTTGAGAAGCTTTAAAGATAAGGCTGACTGTAAGGTGTACTACCTTAATTGGTCGGTTCAAATTATGGGCGAGGCAAAAATACATCAGCAAAACAGTTAAAAAAATAAAAAATACTACTACTACTACTTCTTCTTTCGGCTGCTCCCTTTAGGGGTCGCCACAGCGGATCATCTGCCTCCATTTTGCCATATCCACTGCCTCCTCTACTTTCACACCAACCATCTCCATGTCCACCTTCACTACATCCATAAACCTTCTCTGAGGTCTACCTCTTCTTCTACCCGGCAGCTCCATCTCCAACATTCTTTGCCCAATATATCCACTACTACTACTACTAATAATAATAATAATAATTTGTTTTAACATAAATATTGGTTTTACCAAGCTTTAAATAGTCGCTTGCATTCACATGTTATTGTTTTGTTACCTTACAATAAGAGCTTCAATGAACTAAAACATTTAAAGCTGCCAGTTTACTTAAAGGCCTCCTAGCTTTTTTCTCCTTATGTATCCCCCTTCCAGGATGATATTTATGTGGATGTAGGTACCAAAAATAATCATTAATCATATCCAACCTCTCTTTGTCATTTTGCATTAAAAGGTATGTTTCTGTTACTGTGCCTTTAAGACTTATATATGTACACGATTTCTATTCTGACTAGCCGCCCTGTACTGTGCCTTGTTCAGAGAGCAGTACAGGCTGAAACACTCCTTTTAGCTTCAGTATGAGTGAGTGGGGCTAAACTAGACATCACAATTTTTTATTAAACGTTACTTTTATTTTCTTATTTTTAAAAAGTGAGGAAAATTCCATTTTCCATGATTTGGGCCCTTTTTTTATTTAAATGAAAAAAGCATAAAATAAAATTAAGACTTAGTAGGCTGGGCCTATCAGCTGCTTACTGTGTAATTACTGTGTAGTTTATGCAATTACTTTATACTTGTTGTTTACAGACTTTCTATAATTGGTCTACATTTGTCCTTTTTATGATACATGTGCTTGTTCATTGTTCTAGAAGTACTATAATGACATACTCAGAAAAGTTTATTGCAGATTTCATCAGCTGCCCATGGCTACTTCAAATTGTTTTTTTTGTTTTTTTCTGTGTGTATATGTTTCTGCTGTATTCCCACTGTAGTCCCTCATGTGGTCCAGCAGCAGTGTTGTTCTGCAGCTGGATACAGTGCAATAGTATATGAAAGCTCTTTTTATGCAGGCATTGCTGATCAGCCCACTGTCATCTGATTTGCATGCTATGGACGCATCATTATTCACAACATTTGATGTCCATAAAACACATTAGAACTGTTTCCTTGAGCAAAACATTATGGGCCTACAATAGCAGACATCATTTGTCTAGCCAAATTGTAAAATGTAAATTGATATGTAAGAAAATGGCCCATTAACTTTTTCATTAATGCTTAAAATGCTTTTGGAGTGTCATCTGAGCAGGGAGAGCGCATGTTCCTTTTAGCAGAGAACATGGTAGACACTGCCATTCACACGCTGCATACACTGTGCCCTGCCCACTGAGAAACTCAGCATCAGTAATTGCCAGACAGCCTCTAAACACGTTCAAACTGTAGCATTGTAGATATATAGACATATATAAAAGTTTGACTACCAATGGATTTGATGATTTTCTAAGTTAAAATAAGTTAACCTGTCCTCTACAGGGATCTTAAATGTGCAATTTATTCCTGCACATTTTAGTGCACAAGTTTTATTTAGGCTATTTGCTAAATTTAACATATCAGAAAAACTACTATATACAATGTTCTATAACTTTTGAACAGACAGGCCACATTTTGTATTAATTTTAAAATCAGCAAATAAACAATAATTATGCATTGAAATGCGACAAAGTGTGTTCTCTGTAGAGCATGTGTGGTTATTTTTGTTGATTACAAAATCTATAAAAGGTAATTTGCCCAAAAATTTGCATACGAATGTATTATAACCAGATTTTCTTTAACCCATTAAAATCTCAGGCTTATTCTTAGGTTATAGCAGTGTATAATAAAACTTTGGGCCTACCAGAGGGCACTGGCCATTTAAGGGGTCAACATTGTTTAATTAGTTTTTTCTGCTTACTTGTATTTTTACTTATAACAGCTGGATATTAGATGGTATACTTTTATTTGCTTAGGACAAAAGGCTATTATGGTTTGTTGAATAAGCCAAAAAATTAAAAAACCTGGTTAACAGATCATTTTTTTATGTATTAATGAAACATTTATTCAACAGGGAAAATAAGGGAAAGAAAAAAATTCCAAAAGCTCGTCTCAGGTTTCATGTACCATTAAATGATGTGCTCTATGAAGTGAAGGGAGAGTGTAGGCCCGCTCCATGTCTGTGTGATTGTCACCCACATTCATATTCCCCTCACTTTATTGGAGAGTGTGTTCACTTTGTTCTGGTGTCAAACTTATCTCTCTTCTGAAAGGCGCTCCTCAGCGGAGGATAATTAGCCTGTGTGGGTCTTCATAACCATGAGACATGCTCTCTCTATTGATTTCTGCCTCTCTTTTTTTGTTCGTGCGCTGTATGGCATTAAGGCAGGCTGTGGCCTTCACGGTGTTTCCACCTGCTGGGGAGTCGGCCTGGAGCGTCAGTGGCTACAATCAGAGCCCTTACTGTGCTGTTGCTTTTAAACATACTTAACGTGGCCTTAATATTAGCTGCAGGGGCTGAGTGGGCTCTGTACTGGTGCTGTAGCTGCTACGGTAGTTTAAGCTACAGTAGCAGTATCACTGTGAGTTCCTTCCTGCCCTGCTACTGATGAGTGTACTATTCTTAGTACAGCACACAGCACCGCTAACATGGAAGGCAACGATGACGCATCGGCTAATCGCATTCAGAAGAGCTTTGGTTGGCAGGAATTTTTTGGGGGGGGGTTGAAATGCTTTTCCCTGTGTGCATGCATACACATACATGCAAATATACCTATGTGTACACTATCGCCTATGCACAGTTATGTAAATGTGCTCAGCACAAAAATGCATTGCATACCCCATGACAAATTTGCATGTAATCTTGCAGCGATGCTTGCATCTGATGCAGCGCCCCTGTGCGTGCGGGCATGTGACACATCTTCCACTACCGGGGTAAATGTCAGTGGGAAAAAAAACAAATGTCGCAGGAATTCAGATCAGTATAATTAACCCACCCCCCCTCCGATAAAATAAGCAGGTGAAAATAAAATAAATCTGAGGCTTATCAGAGAAAAATGACAAAACAACTTCTCAAAGAGACAGCAGTGAGCAGCTGAGTTACTGTTGGCCTAGCAACCGTCAGAGCCAGTCATTGCCACCCTGCTGTACAATGATCGATTTTCTTTAATTTTCTGCTGCATCCTCCATGAGAGAGAGATAGAGAGAGAGAGCCAGAGAAAGAGAGAGAGAGAGAGAGAGAAGAAAAAGAAGGACAGGCTATCTGTAACCCATCCCTTCCCATCCCTTCATCTGTGTACGGGCTATTCAACTCCGTCTATTAAATTTACTGGTGAGGAGCAAGACATTAACTGGGGAGAAAAAAAAATGCTACAGATAATGTGGACGTTTCATGCATAATCTGTAATATGAGAAATGTATTAATAGGGAAATTATTGTGCATTCAATTATTTTGGAATGGCTGGCAGAGATGTTTTGATTTGCCCGTGTGCTGATAGCGTTGTCGCAGCAGGGAGCTTCTTGAGTGATGAATAACTTAATCTCCTAATCTGAAAATGGGCAGCGATCAACAGTTCCGCTGTCGAGCGCCCAATAAAATTAAAGCGCCAGAGAATGACGGACGAGAGCACGCGCGCGAGAGACGCGGAAATAAGAACTGGATAAACAAATAGAATAATAAAGCAGACGGTTTTAAAACGACATAATTCTGCCGCCTTCATTAGATCGGGAGAGCAAAATAAAACAATGAGAGATAAAGTGGGAGAGACATTACCTTTAATGCGTGTGTCGTGTGGCGCGTTTAATGAGGTAGCAGAGCTGCTTTAAATAGGCTTTTAAGCATGACGCGGGAAGAAATCAACACAGGATCTTTAATCAATCGCAGAAAAGCCCATAAGCTCAACAAAACAAAGCCCAGCAGATACCTGTCAGAGAGATTGAGAGAGAGAGAGAGAGAGACAGAGAGAGAGAGAGAGAGAAAACCAACAAGTAACACAGATGAGTATGTCAGGGTGTGAGTGGGTGTGGGGCTTGTGTTTGTGTACTTTATTTGTATCTGTGTGCGTTTCAGGGAACATTTTTGTACTCTGAATGATAGCAGGACATTTTCATGTTATGACGATGTTTTATTAGCCTCAGTTTTTACTTGAGGAAAAAACAAAACAAAACAAAAAAAACTAAAACATTTAGTTTTGGTTGCTGAGTTTTTGGTTGTAATAAATTGTTCAAGGAGAATCCTTCATAGCAGTACTGATGCAAATGTGTGTGTGTGTGTGTGTGTGTGTGTGTATGGTGCATTTGATCTACTTTTTTGAAGGCATACTGTACTATTTTCTTTATTATGCATGCCTGGTTCCATTTCCGTTATGAGGGCATTGCTCATGTTAAAAATGGATTAGCTTTTTATGTGTGCAACTACATTATATTTGTGTACTGTCTGTACTTGCTTTAATGGTGTTGCCCATCTTATGTGGCTGTGCTGTGTGTGTGTGTGTGTGTGTGTGTGTCTTCTTGCCTCTCTGAGCTGCAGCAGAAGCTGTTTAGCCCTCCTGCTGTGTAGCTGTGGAAGCAGCCAGTGTCCAGCCTCCCCCAGGAGACTGAGGAATAGTGCCACTCAGAGGTCAAGGAGCTCTCTCTCGCTCTCTTGCTCTCTCTCTCTCTGTTTTTCATACTCATGTTCATATTCAGAACGAAGAAACAGAGGAAACAGCTCTATATTATAGGATGTCAGATATAAGGCTGTAGGCTCAGTTTGAGGAGAGATGTAAGGTGATGTTATTCCCACAGTCAAAAATGACAATTACTTTTTCATCCCCTTTGGATTAGTCTTGTTGTAACTGTAATATAATCAGTATGTGATGCCATGAAAGGACTGTTATTGTTATTTGAATTTCATCTACAGTCATATACACAAGTTTGGGTGTGTTCGACACAGAAAAACACTTCTATACATTTTGATGCACTGTTGCTGTGTATTTGTGGAATTTAACTTACTGGAAAAAGCTCAAACAAATTGTGGCCTGTGCAAAAGTTATGGCACATTTTCTATTTTATTTTTTAGATTCTTTTCAATGTGTTAAGCTCAGCAAATAAATTATGAAATGAAATTTGAGTATTGTCAAAAAATAACTGCAGTTAACGATTGAATCGTTCATTGTTTGCAACAGTTAAAATATTAAAATGAGCCTAAACTGGCCAAATTGGCTGATTAGACACTTACTTGTTAGCTGTGTTTACTTAGTAGCTAACACTGGCTGTACTGTTGAATCAGTGCACTCACACAAATGTCCAGTTACAGAGAATTATATGTAGATTTAAGCAAAGCTTAATACATATATGGAAAGAACACTTGTTCTGTCAGCATATGTGCTAAAATGTAATCTACACAGCTAACAAATAATCAGTCATTACTCAGCACTGCCTTTACTGCTTTCTTTTATTTGCAATATTTTGGCTCAGCCAAGCTCTCGCAGCTCACATTTTGTTTGTTGCAGCAAAGTCTGACTCTGCAATGAAATGACTGTAAAATTATTACAGTCTGCTTAAATAATTGCAAAGGTCTCAAATGATTGCGATTTGGTGATAATGTAATAATTGTGACAGACCTACTTTTATGTGCCATAAGTAATTCAAACCACAAGTAACGACCAAAAAAATTGTGTAAATACTAAGAATGTGCTTCTTGTTTTAAAAAAAAATGGTAATGACTATGTAATTACAACAAATTCTACTTTGTAGTAGGGGTGCATCTTGACATTGTTATATCACAGTGCAAAACTGTGATCTACATTGTGGAGAGTGGGCACTTTGTTGATTATCCCATCTAATAAAACTGCATTGGTTGAACTCCTTTGTTTTGTTGTTTGAACGCTGCAAACGTTCAGGACAAATCAGCAGCTTGTTCCTGTCTCCCAGCTCTAGTGTTTTTAGTAATAGAACCCAGTACCCAGTTTCATAGTAGAATTGACTCATGGGCTGAGTCAGTTGTTAAACCTTTTCTTTGTTGTATATGGGCAGTTAATCACTGTATAAGATGAACTTGTTCTAATGTTAGGTTGTGTCATGACTTTGTGGGATGAAATTACTTTGTAGAAAAATGGAAGAGGAAATGTGTTTTATTTTGCCGTTTATGAGATTTAAGCTGTGTCATATCATCAGCATGTGATATACTGTGATGTACACTAAACTTCAAAGTCAGTTTATTATAACATACAATGCATTTCAGCCAGAAAAGTGCTATGACTCGACCCATTTTCAGAAAAAATGAAGTCGTCTGATGTAGGTGTTATGTCGGTTTGACCTCAAAAACAACAAGAGCAGCCTTTTTGACAGATGATGCCTGTTGGAATAAGCCTTCTTCGGTGTTTATGTAGATTTAAGTCAGTTGTCATGATGAGCTTATGTAGGTGTCCTGTAGCCTTAAGAGCACCGCCCTGCCATAGTATAGTGTTACCGAGTGTTCTGAGATTTGTGTTCAAAGATGTTTTGTAGTAAGGAGCCATTTCATCTTGATTACTCATTCATATGCTAAATTCAAATTGAAAGTTAAGTAAAATTCCCAAATTTGTCTTGTGCTTTTATCATTCCTCTTCAGCAAACCTGTTAGCAGCAGGAGATCGACTACCATAACATGCTCAAACAAGCCCTGCATTTTCTTCCTAAATGCTACCTATATTTTATTGATTATGGTGCATTGGCTTTTGCCTCTGGCCTTGCCTGTGGTCATACAGGATAAAGCTTCACTTTCTTAGTGAATAGGGTATATTGTTGTGACTGTTGAATGTGTACAGTATGTGGGTGGTGTGTGTGTGTGTGTGTGTGTGTGTGTGTGTGTGTGTGTGTGTGTGTGTGGGGAAAGTGGGGCGGGCTGATGAAGGATGACTGACAGGCTGCAGAATGCTGGGTCAGGTAGCATGTGGCGAATGTGTCCATGTTTTGCGTGCCTAAACAGAAGCATGTATAAGCGTAGTCCTGGCCCGCTCTGACAGCCCAGACACCAGGCAGCTGCTGGCTTGATTGAGACATCTGCAGGAAGCAGATGGGCGTTTGGGAAGAACAGGGTTTGATGTCCATCACTGACATTAAAACAGCACTACACTGCATTTACACAGCGCAGGGTGAAGATGAAGGCCACTCGCACATTCGACTGCCGGACGCCGAGTCCGTCTTCAGCCGTCAAGTGTTGTCTTCTCCCACAAAACTTTCATTCTGTGTCCTTAACTGTGATTGCTGTCGGCTCAAAATGACGGCAGCTCATATAAGGTGTTGATGGACTAGTCCGTTCTGAGCTCAGAGGAAATGATGCTTTTTAAGGAAAGCGATAGTGCAGCCACTCTCAACAATGGAAAACATATTTGAATGCATGCGGCAATAATGCTTGTGGATGTTTGCTACGCCTTCTTCTGTGTAGGGCTATGCATACTGGGGGAAAAGTCACACTGCAGTGTTTTAGGTTTTTACAATACATATTATGGTATGTGGGGAAAAAATACCCAGAAATGATTCCCAACTGGGGCTAATTATCACTATAGCAATGGGAATGGTGCATCTAAATGGGCAATCAAGGCAGTAGTTCAGTATTCTGGTTAGGCCAGCATGATATGCACAAAATATAGCATGCTGCAGTTACTTTGGTACATATGCGATGGAGATATACCTTCAAACATATTGAAAGAACATTAGTTAACCCTTAATGTGATTGATTAGGTTCCTCAAAAGCACATAACACATTTGCTGATCGATTAGAAGCTCATTTCCAAGTTGCACACTTCTGCAATGTTGGTAAATTGGTTAAGACCAGACATTCTACCATGCAGTTTTGGTTTTGTTGTGCAGGTTTTTTTTTCTTCTTTTATGCAGTCACTGTAATGGGTAAATATGTTTCATGGGCTCAAGTTTAAGTATAAATTCAGTGTGTTCACCTTTTGCTTTTATTGCAACTTCATCCTTTAAGGCAGGCTTGCTTTCAGTTTTTCAATGAAATCTGCAGGAATGCTTTTTTTTGTCACACCTCCAAACATCTGTCTTAGACGTTGGTTGCATTTCCTGCTTCTCACAATTCAAGTAATCCCATATATTCAGTAATATCTGCACTCTGGAGTGGACAGTCCACTGTTCTGAGAACACCAGCAGCTTCTTTGTATGATTTGCAAATGTTCTTTTTGTGTGTTTCCTTTTCTCAGTAATGATTTCTTGACAAATCCTTTCAGACTCATAACTTCTTCCCGTGAAAAGATGGACAGTGGATTTTTTTCAGATCTGAAGCAAGAGTAGAGCTTGTTTTTTCTCTCAAAGGTTAAAGCTGTAAGTGCTGTTTATCTAATGGTGACAGTTTTGGTGGTCTACCAGGTCTTGCATGGCTGTTAGGAGGTTTTTTTGCTCAGTCTAGTTTTGGAAACGTTTCCTTTGATGTTCCCCTCCCTTATTTAAGTAAAATATCTTATATCTGATGTCCTAAGAATACTTTTTGAAAAATGAATAGCTTGTCCTTAATGACCATTCTAACTAGAAGTTAAATGAATGAATGGTGATCTCATAGTACTCCATAGGTTTCAGGCAGAAATCTGTTAATTCTTTGAAATAATATGATATAAATAATAATATAAGTTTATAAAATTTTCAGAATTGATATCTATCAGTATATGACTATTTAGACAACACTATCTACATGCTTGCAAAATACTCCCATGTTTTCTCTCTCAGTTTCTGTGTGTTTCGGTTGTATGTTCACTAAGATCACCATGTTGGAGGTACGGCTCTGTTTCAGGCAGATCTGGATTTTTGTATCCCACGAGAGAGCACTAAACTCTGCCTCAGCATTCGTCCGCACTCTCTCTCCCTCTCCCTCTCCCGTCTCTTTCTCTCTACTGTCTTATTTATCCTCTCTACCTTATGTAAATGCTATTCGTCTCTGTGTTGGTGCAGGGCAGGCCATGATTTCTAATGAATGTGCACAAGGCCCTCAGGCAGCACTTAAACTTTAAAACATCTATTATTAAGTTTGAAAGAAAAAAAAAAACACGAAAACATCGCACTGGCCAGTGTTGACCTTGCAGGAATGTTAAACTGAACCGCTTTGCTAACTGCTGTCTCTATCCTTCAGTCTATCCCTAGTCCCTCTTTTCCTCCATCTCCACAGCATGCGTCGCGGAGCCACCTGAAGTCCGAGGGATGAGCTAGCCTCTGGTTGCCATAGCATTGGGTTATTAAGAGATCCAGTGGCTGCCTGCCTCCTCTTTTATGATTCTCTGCCTGAATAAAAATTTAAAAGGCCATTAAACACCATTACCCCCTCCACCATAGGTGTCACTGCGAGTGATGCCGAGTGAAGTAGCTTATTTTTCTATTAGCGGAGAGAGGAGAGGAGAAAGGAGGAGAGGGGATAGGGAGAGAGAGATTGCGGGGCCAGTGTAAATGAGTCTTTGCTCTAGACTGGCCAAACGGTCACTCTTTAATTAGCCTGCCCTTCTCCTCTTTGTCTAATGGAGCTCTGAGCTCTGAAAAGGGTAAGTCTTTCCAAACAAGCCCACGGCTTATATTAGTCTTTCGGAGCACAGTCAGGGCTTGAGTCTTCCTGGAATTGGCGAATGGAGGTCCAAATGATATGTTAGCAAAACCACTATGAATGGACATAGCAAGGACCGTCATTTCAGTAGAAGTTGCTTCGCATACTGCATCCATTTATCTTTGAATGGAGAAGCACTTCCCTTATCTCAGCTGAAACTGGAATCTGGTTTTAAATGTGGAGTGTGTAGAGGTCTAAAGAATACTGAAAATTGTTATTTAAGAATGCATACTGCTAGTGTAGTGCTGATTTACATGAATACATACAGTGCTGTGAAAAATGATTTGCTCCCTTTGTAACTTCCTCTGTTTTCAGTCTGGACAGGATTATAAAGCCATTGATTGGTGTCTGGGACTCCTGCGAACCAAACTGAGAGCCATTATCCACAAATGGGAAAAACTTGGAGCAGTGGTGAACCTGCCTACCGAAATTTCACCAGTGACGACTCAGAATCCAGATGAATTTCTAAAGAACTGTAAAGCTTACTTTACTCAGTTGAGGTTATTGTATGTGATTTTGCAAAAAAAAGGACACCAGAAAGACATTGGGTAAAAATAGAGTTCATGGGAGATAGCAAGACACAAACCACGCTGATCAAAAAGAACACAGTGGCTCGTCTCGCATTTGCCAAGAAACAACTAGATAACCCTCAAGGCTTTTAGGATAATATTCTGCGCACTGATGAGTCAAAGGTGAGATTTTTTGGAAGAGATGGATCATGTTACATTTAGCATAAATCTAACACTGCTAACACAACATCGTACCAACATCAAACATGGTGATGGGCTGGGGCTGCTTGAATTTTGCAGGACCTGGATGACTTGTCATAATTGACAGTTCCATGAATTTTGCTTTCTGTCAGAAATTTCTGAAGGATAATATCAGCCATTCAGTTTGTGACCTAAAGCTCAAGCGTAGTTGGGTTATGCTGGACAATAATCCATATGCACACAAGCAAGTCCACCTCTCAAAACAAACAAAGTTAAGGTTTTGAAGTGGCTGAGTCTTCACTTGAAGTCCATTGAGATGCTGTGGCTAGAAAACCATCCAATGTAGCAGAATTAAAACTGTTCTGCTAAGCTCAGTGGGCCAGAACTCCTCCACAGCAAAGCAAAAAAACTCATCACAAGTTATCGCAAACGTTTGAGTCATTAGGTTTAAGGGGTCAGTTACTTCTTCACATGGGTGATGTAGATTTTGAATTAAATTTTAAATTTTAAATAAAAAATCTATTTTAAATAAATGAAATGACCATTTCAAAGCTGCATTCTGTGTTCACTAATGTTGTATTTATATTAAAATATAGAAACATCTGACAATTGGCTATTGAAATTACGTATTTAAAGTACATATTTAACAAATGAATGAAACTGTCCAATATTCTATAAAGAAAGTGGATATGTACTAACTCAAATATAAAAATAAAATTTAAACATACTAAGAATGATGAGAATAATTTACAACACTATCATTAGCTCCAGTTTCACTGAGTTAATTGGCTACCTGAGCTAAACCATTAGCCCAACTAGAACGTCAGGTTCATCATCAGCTAAATTGCATCACTTACAAGTTATGAATTATTCAGATGTTTCTGAGAAGATTCTATATAAAATAAAACAAGAGTTACCAAATCTGCAGTTCAAAAATTGTTAACAAACAATGTGTGCAATCTGTGCAAGACCTGGTAGTCCAGCAAAACTGTCACCATCAGGTAAACAGCTCCACCCTTACTTCAGATCTGACACAATGAACATAGACAAAGAAAAAACATCCATACAGATGTCTTTAGAAGACTGAAAGAAAGACTCTTGAAAAGAATGGAAGCTCTAATAAATCCATATGTTCGCCACTACATTCTGGAAAAAATGTAATTAATGAGGCATCTGTATAATATTTACTGCTTTTTTTTTCTGACACTGAAAAATGAATGATCATAGTTACCTGCCGTTTTGACCTTTACATTTAAAAGTGAAGAGTGGTCTTTGACTTTGACACAGCACTGTATACATTTAACAGGTAGTGTAATGAGAGTAGTTTTAATTAGTTACGTTCCGCCTCTGATGTGTAGGCCAGGCTGTGGGTGAGGTGTGCTGTGCTCCTGCAGAGTTAGCTGGATTTCCCTCCTCCTCTTCACAGCTCCAAAGAGAAGGAGAGTGCTGAGCTGAGAGGAGGGATAGCGAGGGGGAACAGAGGGGCTGTGCTGGAGAGCCTGCCTCATGGGCAGATGGTGGGAAGACAGGGGGAGCAGTCACCCTGCTGCTTAGCCAACAGAGACACACACACACACACACACACACACACACACACACACACACACAGAACAGCTAGCTGCTATAATCTTTCACTTCAACAAAGCACCTCTACTGTGTAACCTTTATGCTGTCTAAAGTTTGCAGCATATGTGTACTGCTGCCCTTTTCTGAATCTTTTTTTTTATGACTTTTGGTTGTCTCGCTACAGGAAAAAAGCTATCTTCCCCTTCTCTCTCGAACACTCCACAAGCTCTTTAAAAATGATTACTCTCAAACCTCAGATCAGCTTTTTTATGTTGATCTTGCCAGCTTTTTTTTTTGTCAGCAGGGCAGAAGCAAGCTACTTTTCACCAAGACAGAAGTGCTTAAAAGCTTGTGGAAGCAGACGAGAGGCTGCATTTAGAGCAGCGGTTTTGTTTTTTGCGAGTGGCATTATCGGGCAGGTTGTCTTTGTTTTTGAGCTCCCTGTTGTTAAGCTCATAAGTTTGACTAAGTTCCATGTAACCCCGCATGGTGTGTGACACACTCACCAGCCGCTCCCATATGGCGAGGTGGAGAGAGGCTTTGTCACATTCCAGGTTGTGGTGGGTTTTTTTTTCCTCTTTTTTTTCCTTCCCTCATCCTTACAGCATCGCAAACAGACTCAAACACAGTGAGAGGTTGGCTAATTACAACAGGCCTTCTTGTAATTATTCTTCCAAAGCAGAGAACGGGAGTGAATGTAGAGCCCCTTCTGGCCCGCATCCTCATCTGCAGTGGACAAAACTTCGGGCATTTACACACCGCGTGTCATGTTTTTATCCAGGAGTTGTCAGACGTGCTTCTTATAAAACTTCATTAGCATCTTGGTTGTAAATTGCCCTTAGAACTCAACTTCTCTTAATTAAGCATTGTTGAGAAACTTGTTTGTATTGTGACGCTCTTGCTCGCTATTTGGAGTCTTCAGCTGAATGTGACTTCTGCTTAGTTTAAGAGGCATGGTTCTTCAGAATGTCTTGTGAGTGTGTCTTTAGCAGGTTTTTTCAGTGTTGGTGTGAAAAATAGGCACTCAGCTATGTTTGGAAGTTGTGTACAGAGTTTCAGGTTAAACTACAGTTGGCACACAAAGCCATTGGCTGTTAATAATGAAGGATGCTTGGCATTATTTGTATCTGCTTGTAAAGTGTTTTGTCAAAAGTAGGCGAGTTTTGCTGCTCTGGTAGATTTATGTATCCCACAGGGATCACTGGCCCACTAAGATGCTGCCATTGCTCTACATAATTATAATGAGAAGGTCCTTGTAAGCTCATTAATATTTGTGTGAGTTTAAAACGCTTCACATTTCAACACGTACATGCCCCTCGCACTACT
>NC_051215.1:41418419-41425919 GCF_015220715.1 Pygocentrus nattereri
TGTGGGATGTTAAGCACCGGTTTAATCAGACAGCCGAGTGTAGTTCTTCAAAGCAAGCGAGAGGCAGCGTGACGCGGAGCCCGGGCCTCTGAGATTAACACATGGCAGCACCTGGAACGCCAGCAGCGGCGCAACCTGTGTGTCGGTGTCGTGGAAAAAACGAGGGCTTTCAAACGCAATGACACGCACTGCCTTCTGAGCACACATCAAAGAGCCCGGGCGGAGATGAGGTGTTCCAATCGCAGGCTGCTCTTGCCCTCCGGCGCTGCCAGGCAGGTGTGGGAGGGAGAGCGTTCCGCTCCTGCTACCTGGCCAAGATAGGTGTTTAGAAGACTTGCAGAAGAACGGCACATCACTCAGGCAGAGTTATCACTCCCTGTATCATCTGTTCTCTCTCCTCTCAACCCTGCTTGACTTGCAGAAGCTTTAGCATGACCATATCAAATAAGGGAACAGGTGTATGTTGCATAAAAACAGTAGTAGGGCATGGAATTGTGTTCGAACTTTTACCCAGTTTTATAGATAACTATGTATGTATTTGCCTGCGTAGGGATATAAACTGGACTGCACATCATCGCTGTTGGTGTGGTATTAACGTTTAAAGTTAATGTAACAAGATTTTGGGCTGTGATTTTGGACCATTTCTTTTGGCTCACTTGTCATGAAATTTTGGCACAAAGTGAAGAGCAGCTGACATTTTGAAATTACATAACAATTTGGAGATTTTGAAAATAACGTTTTGTTTTTTTTTTCTTTTCTGTCAGCTACAGTATTTAGATCCAGAAATATAAATATTACTATCAACCCACCTATCTATGCTTTTGAATTCACCCCCGCCGTTCCCCCCCCCCCCCCCCCCCCTCGTCTTTTTTTTTTTTTTTTTAATACTCCTTTTGTTTTCTGTCTCATGATACCATGTTGTAAGCTTCATGGCCGCTGTAAAGAACCCCATAGAGGAGCGGACAGGAAGCGCTCTCCCCAAAGGCCGACTGTTAAATCATTTCATCCTGTATCCATGCTCCTTCTCCACTGCACTTGCCTTAGAAAAGCCATGGATGTCATTTGAATTCTATTAATGGCTGAGCTTTAAGCCTCTCTGGGTGGCTCTTTGATGTGTTTGAGTCTGCGTGTGTGTGTGAGAGAGGTGCGTGGTCTCTTCTGACGTACACCCCCATGCCCCAGAGGGCCAGCACAGATGAAGGCTCTCACCTGCTAGGAGAAGCGATCTCCCATTCTCTTTACGCAGTGCTGCATAGAGAACTCAGCCAGCGCTGCTCTGGAGCCCAGCACATCAAAGCCTGGACACTCCACCCCACTATACACATGTTGGCCAAGCAGCCTTCTGGTCTGTGATCTAGCCCTGAGATCCATTACACTGTCAGTGCTGTAGGAGACCCCTGGTGTGGCCCCCTCAGACAGTTAGACGTGAGAGCAGAAGAGGAGCTGCAGTGCTTGGTACCAGAAAGCACAGTAGTTTGGTACAGTAGGTGATGGAATGGCTTAAAACGCAAGAACTGGAGTCACTGGCTTCTTCATCAGAAGTCCCTTCCTGTTAAAATCTGTGGCCTGTTTGTTACTATGCAGCACTTTTTATCCATCTTCTAGTGCAGGGGTGTCTAACTCAGCTCTTTCCTGGGCACAATTTTGCAGAAATTAGCATTTTCCCTGTAATGCTCTGAATTCATGAAGCCTTGCTGATTAGCTGGAGTTGTTTCATGAGGCAGAATTCCCACAGTGCTGTGGGCTGCCAGGACTGGAGTTTGACACATGCTCTATACCTTCATCAACGGTCAGTTTCTAACCAGACAACCACTCTCGACTGGATGTTTTTGGGTGGCGGACCACTCAATCTGGCAGCGACGCTGACATGCTCCCTACTCTGTCCCTGTTGCTGCTCTGTCGAGAATGGTCCACCACCCAAATTACATCTCATCAGTTGTGGCTTTGCGGTCAGAAACTGACCATGGCTGTGATGAATTGGGTAGAGAATGGCAAAATGTGCATGAAAACAAATGGGTTGCACTCTGTAATTTTGTATAGTGGACCTACAAGATAGCTGGACTTTATAAAGTGGGTGGTGACCACAGAGTTGTGTTGACTGCAGCAGTGACACTGACATGATGGTCAACATCAGTCAGGTGACAAGAAACTGACCGTACTTTTTAGTCTAGACTTGGGCTTCATCTTTGTCCAGGAAACTAGATCTGTGATCTAAAAAAGTGTTTTTGTTTTCTGTTGGTGTGAAAATGATTTTGGAGATCTTTTCTTTTCCTGTGTCTTCAAAACCGATGTGTGAAGTCAGGTGACCAGCAGCGACCGTTCTTCACACTTCAACAGAAGTGTCATATTAAGTGTGCGATTAAAACCAAATCTATGATAAAGGCAACCATTTGCTTTAAAGCTGTATTTTGGTTCAGGTTTGCAGGACATCTCCAGGAGTGCAGTTACGCATCTTATAGAAGATAAATAGAAATATGCATCTGTGTTTTAGGAGTACTGAGACCTTGTGGAGCAAATGAAATTGCATTTGAATGCAAGACATTGTAATCCAATATATGTATATTAACAAACAGGGAACATATGTAGTGTTCTTATAACATTACTCTGGCATCATTTTGAAGCTCAAAGTGGTGAAAGTTTGTGCAACAGCAGTGGCGCCATATGAGCCCTTGTAGCATCGCAACATAATAGAGTTTGAACATAATGGCGTTTTCAGCTTTGCTGTGTTTAGACTTGTAAAAAGAGATAACTGTAATAGTTTTCCTTCTTTTTTCAGGTTCTTTTTTAGATGTTTGTGAAGTTCAGGGTTTGGAGCAGTTCATTTTGGATGCAAAGGACGGAATGCATCAAGCTTGTGTAATTAAAACATGCTGGGAATGTTTAGACTAGTAAGTTGTTGAGAGAAACATCTGACTCTGGCTACATTGTGTGTGCCAGATTAATTCAGCCTGTCGTTTGGCTTAATAGTGCCACATCTCTACAGGTCGCTGCAGAGGTCTGTAGCACCTAGACAGGCATTCTAGTAGTCAGTTTTAACAGACTGCCTACAGGGATGTCTTTGTTTCTGCAACCTTTCTGCTCTCAACCACTTCTGCTCTCCTTTTTCTAGCTGTCGTTGGCCCATGTCTCCTTTGCAGATTCTTTTCAGGAGTGGTGAGGGGGCCCAACCTTGGACTGGAGCTGGACTATTTTATTGGAAACACATGTGCACTGTGTAGTTGGAACTCCTCTACGCAGAAAATCACTTAGCTGTCTTCAGCACACAAAGGCCTTTCCCAGTTCATATTTTTGCACGGAAACTTAAATTGGGGAAAAGTTGGTGCCTGTAACCAGACATCAAACTTGAAGACCAAAACGTTCCATGACCTCATGTTCGACTCTGTGCTCTGTGTTTTTTTTTGCTTTCTTTTGAATAAGGCCCAGTGTCCAACCAACCTCTCTTTTGAGAGATATAAACTATCTTTTTTCCCTCTCTTACTGCAGAGCCATTGCCAGCGAAAGGGGAAAGAAATGGCAAATGTTACATATGCATTAGATGTAGTAAGGGCGAGAAAGGAAATTTCAACGGAAAACTGGGGAAATTCTCAAACCTCTGAAATCTATTTGGCTCTTGAAATCCTATAAACAAGAGGCATAGCAGGGAACCCTAAACTCTCTGTGGTAAATGGCAACAACATCTGCGTCCTATATTCACTACTGCACAGCAGAGAAAGTTAAAGATTGTCTTGATACCTGTCTGTCTGATTGCATTTCAGACACCACTGTTGGAAGCTTTATGTGTGTGTTTGTGTGTGAGAGAAACTCCTCCCTGTTGTTCAGGCTGTGGCTAGATTTCCTCCAACTGCAGATTTAATGAAGGCTTTTGTAGCTGCGGTGAAGTGCACTAGCTGATTAATGACGGTGGCTGTTGCTCCAGGTAGTGTGGAGGATGTGCTGTGCTGCATGAGGCTGAAGTCCAGCCCTGTCGTTAAGCACGTTCCTCCACTCCTCGGACACAAGGTTAATTGAACTTTACTATTAAAACGCCACTGCTGGTTTTCAGACAGATGGGTTACCAAGAAGGGTTTATTTCCATCCTGAGGGGTGCAAGGGTCATAGACGATTAAGCCCCTTGAAAAAGAAAAAGGGGGGGGGGGGGGTTTGGTGCAGACATGCTTGTGACTCCGTCCACAGCTTTACATTCCAGAAGTGCAGCCGAGCAACGGTCATTTCCGTCTCCAACAGGAAGGAGTGCAGGTGGCATGAGGCCAGACCGTTTACAGGTTACACCCAGAACGCCTGTGTGATCTTTCACACAAACTTCCAGTGAAGTCACACCTCCCTCCACCTCTTTTTCTTTCTTTTTTCTCTTTTTCGCGCTCACTTTATCTTCTTATCACTTGTCTGAGTAACTTATCTACCTGTCTATCTTTGTCTCCCCCCACCTCTCTCCTGCGCCTCCACAAGTTACATTTTACCTTCTTGCTGTGTATGAGTGGACACACCAGTCTGAGCGGAACACTTGTGTGCTATCAGAGCTAATATTTTTCCACTGTTGGCCATGCATGTGTGAGTGAGCACAGTGGAGATTCCTCCATTTGTAATCTGGAGTGGGATCAGCTCTGAGGCCTCGCAGCAGGGACCCCACTCTCTCCAAGCGCTCTCCATTATCAGAAAGCCCTTCTCTTATCTCCTGACCTCTTCATCTGAAAGGCTAGTGATGCACAGTGATTCACAAAGGCTAATTTCCCACAACTGCTCTGAGTGTTTTATGTAATCTATAAATCCATTCTGAACAATTTATTTGATTATTTATATGTCCTTAACATGCTGTATGTTGGTAATAAAACAGCCATTCACCCCTGCAGCAGTCCAACAGATGAATAAGCTAAATACATACTTCACACGGACAAATGTGTTTTCTGTTGGCTTTAAGTACATATACACTGATGTGATGCATTGAATGGCTAGAGAAAGCTAGCACCACTAGACCTAGGAACTGACCAGTGTATCTTTTATCTCAAGGTCAGCTACTATTAAGGTTATAAGGATTTATCAGTTTCCTTAACTTAGCAATGAGGAGAATTGTACATTTGTAAGGATATCAGTCTCTTTTAATGTGGTTATTCTGTGTGAAGTGTTAAAAAGTTGGTTACAAAGTTATAATGGTTAAAATAAGAAGCATTTCAAATCAAACCTCTTGTAATCTTTATACCTGTACCTGTACGGGGCCTAAGACTGCTGTGAAGTTCTGCTCCAGTGCTACAGTAATTTTATTTTTGAGAAAATCGACAATCGAGAACCGACAACCATGTTTGATGATTCACAGTTGAGGACTAGCGATCATATTTGTCAGTAAAGCACTGTTGAACTGAAACTATTAGATCGTGCTTAAATTTTGACTGTGAAAAATTTGGGCAGATGCTATTTACACTATCAAATGTAAATAAAATGATGTTGCTATGTACACAGTGTAAATAGCATCTTTATTCCTTACAATTGGTGTTCATAATCACATTGTGCTGTCTATCCATCCATCTATCTGTCTGTCTGCACTTGTTTGTGTGTGTATAATATGTGTGTATGTATATATATGTGCGTGTGTGTGTGTGTGTGTGTGTGTGTGTGTGTGTGTGTGTGTGTGTATGTATGTATGTGTGTGTGTATATATATATATATATATATATATATATATATATATGAGTGAGTGTGAGTGTGTGTGTGTGTGTGTGTGTGTGTATGTATGTATGTATGTGTGTGTGTGTATATATATATATATATATATATATATATATATATATATATATATATATATATATATATATATATATATATATATATATATATATATAATGAGTGAGTGTGAGTGTGTGTGTGTGTGTGTGTGTGTTGAGTTGCCAGTTCGATAAGCAGGGCTAGATCAACCATCCTAATGTCCAACGTTTAACCTTTAGCAGATGTTAATGTTAGATTGAACTGTGAAACTGAAAGTTGGTGATGTACTCACAGCTTCCTCCAATGCTTTTGTTCATGGAAAGCAAAAAAAAGGTGTTTTGGTGTGCTATATTCACATGACTTACTAGGGTAGTAGCCAGGATATGGTTAATGCTATTCTCACTTATCCTTTTAGGCAGTGTCTATCTACAATATCAGCTGATGTCATTGGTCAGCTCCCTAAAATCGGTATCAGTGACCGTTTTCTCATCGGTCAGGTAGTTGCAACGACCATGTTAATGCGGTGTGTGTAAAAGTGGGAAATGAGATGACTGTGCTGGGCATCACTGTCGCTTTGAAGGTCGTGATTAATTGATGAGGATGACACTCGGTCTGCCCTTGAAATTAGACACTGGTTACTGTTAGTGCAGTGTGCCATTTAGGCCTTCTGCTTCACTGTGTGACATTTATGCTACACAATATGGTATAGTATTGTTACAAAGGCCAGGGAGATGATTCAAGCCCGAAGCTGCTGTGGAAAGGTCAAAGTCAGTGACACGCACGCGCACACTCGCATGCGCGTGCGTGTATTTATAGACACAGGCATTCAGATGTGACAAATGGTGATGAACACAGAACTCTTAGATCCTTCCAGCACTTAGTGTTACGTGACATAGCGAAGGTGACGCTTCCCCCGCATTATGAATAATGATTAACTGCAGGCAACCGCCAAGAAGGGCTTGGTGGGGGGAGATATAAATAGACACTGTCTTTTGTTCATTCGCTCGCTAACGTGCTAAAGAAGGGGCTGATTCTGGAGGAGGAAGAGGCAATGAGGCGTGAAGAATATGGCAGAAAGGGACCTTTTTCTCCCTGTTACTAACAAACCCACACTGAGAAACATGTCACTGATCATTTGCATACACACAAGCATATTCTCATGTACAATATGCTTGACCTTTTGCCATGAGTTTGGTCAGGGCATCTCTTGACAGCGCAGGAGCGTTAGTGTGAGCAGTAGTTCAGAGTTGTTTAGCAAGAGGGGTGAAAAAGTACCATGCACTCATGGAGCAGCCAACTCATGTTTTTACTGCCAGCACTTCAGAGATTTAAAGTCATCACTTACCTCCTAAACAGATAAAAGATGATGCAGCTGGACTTCTGAACAGCTTGTGGTTTATTGCACTGCATGTATGGGGGAAAAATAACACTTTAATGTATGAAGCGCGCAGTGGCATGATCGGCTTCTGTCTTCTGAATGAATATGGCTAATAAGCCTTTTTATCTTTTGTTCAGTTCAGTGAGAGACGGCTTTCTTAGAGCTTAAAAGGAGCTTGTACTGTTTTAATGATGGGTTGATCTAGGAAATTAGATAAGCTTTTATTTTAATTGGAGCCCAAACCGAGTCCTGTTTTCCGTCAATATAAGCAACTCCAGAGTCAATCAGTGGGCTTAGTTACTGGTAATGTGGTCGTAATTCTCGCTACTCCCTGAATCAAATTGACTGCAGTTCTAAGTCTTAATTAAAGCACTTCATCATTTAAGATCAGAGGCATGGAGTGCAGTCTGAGGCTGCACTCTGATTCA
>NC_051215.1:41430919-41490919 GCF_015220715.1 Pygocentrus nattereri
TTTCTAAAATTCATGAAGCTTTTGGTTTGCAGCAGCGTTCTGCGAGTGCTTGTTTTTAAATTGCAAAAAGATTTTACAACTTGCTGTGAGCTGTCATCTGCTATAAATGTATAGTACAAGATTGATGTCTCTGTAAAGACCCATTCAAAATAGTGAGCGAATCATGCCATTGCATCACGCTGCCCTGTTAATGCTAACCAATGTGAAAAAATTTCTCGAGTGTCATGGAAGATACAGCCAGTTTCTGATTTTGGCCAAATCAGAACAAAGTTGTCAAATATTTTGAAGAATTTAGATTGTAAGCTATTAAATGCAACACTATTGTTGCATCTTTGACCCGGTTAAACACTGCCTTTAGTAGCCTAGTAACCAGTGTTAACTCTTAGCTGTAGTCCTGCAGCCGTGTGTTGGAACTGAACTCTTTATTAGCATTATTAGCCCAATGGGTTTTTCCAAATTTTCTATCCCCCAGCATTCCAACATCGGAAGATAGATAGATAGATAGATAGATAGATAGATAGACACACACACACACTATATATATATATATATATATATATATATATATATATATATATATAATTTTTTTTTCCCCCTCTTTCTTCTTCGAGTGCAAGTAAGCAGTAGTAAACAAGCTGGCTGCCAGAGTCTGGGTGCTCCTCCTGAGCATAAGCTGTCAAGTTAATTGCAAGTTTTACAGGAATGTTGCTGCTGCCTGCCATTAACTTGTGAAGTGATCCGTGCTGCCATTGTTTTGATTGGTATCATCCCAGGCAATTAAGGCTAAATTCCCCCTGCCAATTAGATATTTAATATCCCACTGTTAACTTTTAATAATCACCTTGCTTTTCTCTCTGGTCTGCTTTATGATGCAGACTTGCTGTTAAATTCACACTTGGTTAGTTTGCACCAATAAACACTGTCAAAGTTGCACTTTACCTGTTTGTATCACACTCGGTGTGTATTTACATGCTGTTGATTTCCCATCTGCTTCAACATTTTAATTTTAGTGACTTAGGAGCAATTCTAGGAATTCTCTGATGAGAGCAGATGTTTTAATTTTTTTTTTTTCCTTATCTATAATCACCGCTCATCGTTATTAATGCATGCATGTGTATGATTAATTAACTCATTAGCAAGGTCAGGCTTTAGCTGACCTTTGGCTGCTCTGATTCACGCAATTAAGCCCAGTTGCGATAAAGGAATACTGTTACTCTCACTTTGCTCTTTGTTCCACAAGAATGCGATTGATGATTGTGTTCTGTCCGACACTGAGGGTTGTCAGAATTTGGTTTTTATGCGCTTTGCAGACATTTTCCGTTAAACTAATTGAGGCAATTATTGAAACTCTGGATTCTCCCACTGCCATTCTGCATGCGTCTAGCCTCACAGTGGTTAGCAGGTCCAGCGTGTAGTATGGATCAGAATACCGTGGATATCAGTGTGCAGGGAAGGAGTTGTCTTACATGCTGCTTCTTGGCATCCCATAGAGACTGCCTGCACACTCAAACCTAATTAAGGAGAAGGCAGTGTGCCTTACAGCGCTCTCCATTATTCATAAAAATCAGCCCGCCACACAGAGCGAGCCTGCCATAGCTTCTGACGTACCTGCCTACCTCTGTTTGTCTAAGTGACAAGGAGGAGGAGGCCAGAAATTAGACACGCATTAGCATAGTCTTTTTTGGTAGGGGTTCGGGAGGGGTACGCACACTCTCTTGGGCCGGCTGCGGTGTGGTGGAGACGGCAAGGGTTTGATAGGCAGGCTCGGTGGAGGAATGCAGCTGTGCTGATATCAGTGGAGGGCCGTCTCTGGAGGCCTCCCGGAGCTCTGCTGAGGAAGCAGGTCACTTCGTGACAAGCTGCAATAGCAACTATATTTGTCTTAAAGAGAGAGAGAGGTGGCAGCGCAAACCCAAAACAGGTGTTACTGTGTTGTCTCCTTGTTTTGATGTATTGCCTGTGCTGTACAGAGCAACTTCTATACACACTCATCCTCCCACCAGAAATGATGTTTGGTTGCTTGTGAGATTATGTGGCCTCACTGTATGTTTTCAATGTGTGATTGCATCCTTTCGCCCTGTTTCCACTGAACTTGAGGGACGTCTTGGCTAGACGTGTTTTGAGTCAAGTGCTTTTGGTTAGTATTCTTTACAACTTGTCTAGAGCTTCAGAAACACTAGGGGGCTATAGGTTATAAATTATAAGGCTATTTTCTCTCTGTTGCTGCTGCTCCTTCATTCACTGTATCATCTAAAACAAAAACAGCTCTGGTCAGCATGACCCATGACTTGCAAAACTAAACCCACCCTGAATTTGTTAGTAATGCTTTTGTAGGAGAGAGAACTCCTAATCTGTTAAAAAGCAGTGTGCTTGCATATACATAGTCAAGAGAGAATCTGATTATGGAGGATAACAACTTTTATTTCATTAGTGTGGCTGTTCGCGGCCTGTTTCACAGTCTAACAGATCCTCTCCGAGCCCTGAGGTATTTTTCTGCATAAAGAGCAGTAAGCTAGTCACTTGGAAGTCTTTGGGAGTGCTTTGGAGATTTGCCATTGCAGAGTCACTGTATATTATTTTGAGGTGGGTGTAACTTCCTTATGCCAGTCACGGGTGCTGGTGTTAGCCTGTTGGATTCCTGTGGCGGCCAGCTGTTTGTTATTCTTCTGTACTGCTCTTTAAGGAACTGCAGGAGGTGGAGATGGGGGTTCTAATCATTAGCACATTAGCCTAACACAAATACTCGTGTGTGTGTGTGTGTGTGGTGGAGAGAGGAGACAGGGAGCGACATTAAATCATCAGAGAATTGTTTACTGCTTTTCTTAAGCAGCATTAATGAATGGAATCCCTGGTTGATAGCTGTACACATCTGTAGACTGCTGCTTTGGTGAACTGCAGCTTGGGATTTTCGGAATGCTGTGTTTGAGCATTGCCCCGGGGCTCCTGCCTGAAAGAGAAACGTGCTGCTGCTAAACAGGGACGTCATGCTCTTGACTAAAAGAGTAGAAGTGATGGGCTTTTGTGCTGTAATTAATCTCGGCCTTGATTTACAACGCCAGTACATGAGTGCTGTTCCAGGCACAGGCGAGAGGCCTTCACTGGGAGGAAATCTGAAATCATTTTAATTGTGGAGGCCAGTTTTCCCAGCAGGGGGTTTCAAGACGCTGGTAATTTTCTTTGTTTCTTTTTAAATTTAATCCCCTATTGAAGCACTATGATGGTTAATTACTGGTCAGTATTCTGCCTGGTCGTAGGGTCCTCTGGATGAATATTTCATGATTGTTGTTCTTTTCTTCTCTCCTTTCATTTCACTTTACACGTTTTATATGAGGGGGAAAAAAAGCTTCTGGAAGAGCTTCTGTTGGTTGAAAACGATGGTTCACAAGGTCATTATTGAAATGGCAGTGCACCCTCATTGCACCTTGGTTCTAAATAGATGGCCATCACTCAGCTTAATAGTCTGTTTCTCCTTTAATATCTGTAGTTGAGATCTGTTCTTTAAGACTCTTGGCAAGAACTTTGCAGAACAAGCACCCTGAAAATCTCAGATTTCTTTTCTTCTCCCTGTTAGTTATGCTGCTGTGGCCACGATTTGACTAGGCTTTCCCACAGCTCTATTAAAGTGAATAAAGATTTTTGCGGTGAATGAGCAGTTGAAAGAGTAATGTATTGATTTTAGTGAAAGAGAGCCAACCTAAAGCAGAGCTACAGCGAGGCAGGTTTGAAAGCAGAGGCCAACGTGTTGAAGGAATTAATGTTGGACGGCTCGCAGGTTCGCCAGTCCCAGGTGTCTCTGAGAATTTGTCCGGCTCAGAAACCGAAGAAGAGAGGGAAATGAGGAGAGGCCCGGAGAAGCAGAATCTCCACGGTGTTTGCCGAGTTGTGCCGCTCAGTTTCGCTTGACGTGCCAAAGCCAACAGGGCCTGGATGTGGAGAGGCAAATTTGCCGACATTACCTTTGAATGAAAAGCTCATTTATCCAGAACAGCCTTGCTGATGCGTTCTCGGGCGGTGCTGTCAGTACCTGGCCTTTCTTCCTGCATCTCTCCTTCCATTTTTCATAGGCACAAGCTCTTTTATACTGGAACTCAAGTGGGAAGACAGGTTAAAGATGGGGAGAGAGAGGGTTTAGGGAAAGGCAGGTTATTTTTTGGGATGTTTAAGGGGGCAGAAATAGCAAAGGGGGGAAAGTGAGTGGATAGAAGCTTTTGAGAGGTGAAGGGTATGTTTTGGGAAGAGGAGGGGGCGAGAATGATCTGCAGCTCAGGTGCCATAGTTCGATAAATCAGCTCAAGCTCCAAGGACGGCGGGATAATTGAATTGTTTTGGTACGGTTGTCCTGAAGTGAATTGTGCGTTAAATGTGAAGGGTCGCTCTCGTTTTCTCTCTCACTCCCTCTCTTTCTCTCTCACTCTTTTTTGCTCACTCACTCGCTTTCTTTACTGGGTGGGGTGGATGGGCTGAAATCGGATCCAGCGCTTGGCTGAAGGGAAGCTTCTCTTGGCCCGTAACGCGGGGGCCTGTGGGAGCCATTACAGAGCACAATTCACATTTTTGCATTTTCAGATGGATTTAACTGGAGAGCCGAGTCCTCAGCACTGACCCCGTTAACATTCTGCAGTGTCTGGGAACGCATGGAGCAGGCCAGCCTTTACAGGATCTGCCGCCGCACTGGACCAGAAGGTGTTGCGTTTGGCAAACAGCAAGAGCTTTTGAGAGACATTTTTATGGGCACAGAAATACATCTGCCATGGCCCTTAGTGTGTCTATTATTCTATAGTGCCTTAATGGTCTGGAGAGGAATCATTTCCTGAGCGCAGTTAACTACATGCTTAGAGAAACCCTACCCAGAGCGGGGGGATTGGGAGAACCTGATGGCCTAGTTCCCAGCTCACTCTGGCAGCTCTCACGCAGCTCTGTTACACTACACTTACAGTCAGCCCCGTCACAATGGCCTTGATTTATCACATTGATTAGATTTATGGTGCGGCGTGCAGAGGGGTCTAGTACACTCTGCTCACTCTCTGATCCAGAATGTACTGTGCAAGATCACTGTGATCTCCAAGCTTTACTCTGATCTTATGTTCCTCTAAGAAATTTAAGCTCTCTAAGCAAAGGCACGCTTGAGTTAGCCACCTTTTCATGATGCTCAACAATGACAAATTGGCAGCAATTAAAAGAGAGATTTATACAAATCTTCAGAGTTTGTAGCTCGTCTGCAAAACAACTGAAATAAACACCTCTGAAAATCAAGTGAGAACTGAACCCAGAAATATGGAAAACAAAAGAAAAAATCTGGAGCATTTCATATTCAGTGATATTTGCTTTGGTGTTATGAAGAAATATTATGAATGTTCAGGCAATTGATACACATCCCATGTCATTATTTTGTGTGAACAGTACAATGTATAATTCTAAGTCAAATGTAATAATACACTATCACAATTTAAGTACACTATACTAAGTTCAGTGTTGTTCAAGCATTCCATATTATGGCTGTAATTTGCACCACAGTAAACAGTTATAGGTGAAATGTATTTATATATGAATGAAATTTACATGAGCTATCTTAAGCTTGGTGGGGATGTACGGTGTGGGAGGTAATTGCAAAATTTCTCAATCTTGATGACCTGCCAAAGTTTGCCCATGGATTGGGCTGTGGCAGAGCCAAATCTGATCATAACAGATGGTACGTCAACAGTGGTGGATCTGTACAACTGATGGTTAACTTAATCTTTATTGAGCCATTTCGCAACAAAAATTGCTCTTATTGCTGCCTAACCATGTCCAGTCTGGGAGCAGCCCAGTGTCGCTGTCAGAGGGTTAAGTGCTTTGCCCAAGGCCACTTCCAGGAGTTTGAGCTAGTGACCTTCTAGTTGCTGGCCCACTTCTTTTACTGATGTGTTCTGTGAAATTGATTGGAAAAGGAACTTCAGAATGTTTTGGATCATTGCGGAGTGAGTGATCCATGTTCTTTGAAGTTGCTAACTGGATGAAGTCCAGGTGAGGAATACTGACTTATTTTAGATGCTGTTTAGGATCAGGTGTTATGTTTTTTACCTGCATGTGCAACAGACCTATAGGTGTATAAGTGTTTAGATTTGTCCTTTAATTATTTTGGAAATGAGACGGTAGTAGATGAACTGGAGGAGTCAGGGATGATGTGCAACATGCATGTAAATTCTGGAGCTAGGTGGATTGCAGTGTTTTAAGGTAGCAGGAGAGATATGGTCAAGTTCAGCTGCTTTTCTTCAGGTTCATTTGTTACATAAACTATAGACATCTGTCTTGTTCCCTGGTGAGGATTGGAGGGGTAAGTGATAAGTGTACTCCTGATGGTGAGCGGTGGAGGAAGGAGGAGTGAGGACTTGAAAAGAAGAGCTAGGAGAAGCAAACATGAGGTCCAGCATGCTTTCTGCTTTTTTTTTTTTTACGTTTGTGTTGATAAAAGCAGTTGCTTACAGCCGTTCACAAAAAAGATGCATGAACAGTGACCAACAGTTGCGAATGCTGAATTAGCCAACATGAAACGAGTCACATCAGGTGCTAATTTTCTTATGGAACTTGATGATAAATAATTTGTACTTATCTTCAGATGGAGCTAGCAGTACCCAAGGTATTATTTTGGAAAAAAAATCTTCTGGAACACAACAAAGGCAGAAAATAACTCCAAAGTGGCCCTAGAGTGTTTCAGAAAAGTAAGATAACAAATGACCAAACATTTCTGAACCAAAAATGGTCCATAAAATACTAAATTATGCACTTCCTACACAGAGTATTGGGCTTGAAGCAGATGAGAGCTTGGTAATGGCTGGACCGCAATAACAAGATTTTTATTGTCTGCATTTGGAAAGACAGCACTAGTCACTAATGTAGGGTCACATTCATTGGGTAACCCCATTAGATGGGTCATTGGCACAGATATGGAAGCCAATGAAAAATGAAAGGGAGAGGAAGCAGTCTTTATTCTGCTGATTAAGTGGCCTATTACATTAGCAAATACACATTTTAATGGATCACCGCTCATCTCCTAATGATCCTTTAATCTGCATGTTTTTATGTTTTTGGGCTTTTTTTTTTTTTTTTTTTGCTTTATTCGGGTGGGTATGTTACTTAGACAGTGGCTATAACGGCTGCTCGTTTGCACACCCAGTAATTGTTTGTGTTTGTGCTTATTTGAGGCACAATAATTAAATTTGTGCAGAAGTGCCGCTGTTCATAGCCTGCGTGGTGGGACTCCATTTGAGCCGAGCACAGAGTGTGCTCCATTTATCACAGTGAACAGCGCGCTCCTAGTCCTAGCTCCAATCCCTCTGTCTCGCTGTCATTCTCTCTGCCCATCTCACCCAGAGCCAGAAAGAGAAAAGACTGTTTAATCCACAGAAACACTGTCTGCCCACACTGCTGTACACTTTAAGGGGGCAATACCGACAGCGTACTTTATGGTTTCGTAATGGCACCCTTATTTTTCACCAGAGCTGCTCTGCTGTATTTATCAGGCCGGTACATAGGGAGATGAATGGAGGAGAGCTCGGTTCCATAGCATTAGGAATCCGGAGCACTCTTGCTCGTCGTAAATTACGCTCCCAGCGCTCGCTCATGTCTCGAACAGTCATCTCAGCCGCCAGATATGAGCCTTACTGCTTTCTGTTAAACTCCTACAGATGTTACCAGGCCTAGAGGGGGTCAGATTTAGGGAGGCGTCTATGTTTTCCTCATAACATAGCCGTGTAATCATATACACACAGCTGCCAGTTGTCTGTTGTTTACACAGCCCAACACTTATTTTAGTGCTTTCTACCCCCTGCACGCACACTTTAGTGTCAACCCAGTGTTATGCTGCTTACTCCAATGACCATCTCCTTGCATGAGTGTTTACCATCGTGTCTCATTGTAATACGTCTGATCTTGATGTGTGTCAGGTTGTCGAGGCTGTTGCAACTTTTATAATCACATGTTGTCTTGTTGCAGTTGTTTTTTCCTAAAGTCGTCGGAGGCTTATAGTGACAGTTTTCATTGTTATAGTATTCTCTCTCAGCAGCTACAGTTCGTTAGGTTCATCTCCAGCTGCAGGCTGATTGGTTGCCATCCTTCTCAGGTCATTGAGACGTTGAAAGCTTCCTCTGTGTGTGTACCTGCACAGCAAGCCCAAGGTCTCTTCTGCTTCAATGACACTGATATAACTGTTAGAGTAAACAAACAAGGGAGAGGAATTTCATCTTCTAAAGAATCTGTCCCTTTTTTTCCTGTGAGTGAAATTCGAACTTCACACTATCTTTTAAAATGCTAAATGAACCGTTTCCCCCTCTGTAATGTACATCTACCCATCCACCTATTATCAGCATTTTCGTTGCTGTCTTTGATGTCATCATCCTCGTTTTTGCTATTTGTTTATTTAGCTGTAAATGAATTCTTTCTCATTCTTGACACACATTCCTGTCAGATTGCAAGTGGTGTAAAAATGGATTTGGTTGCTTGGCACAGCCTGTGGGGTCAGAGGTCACTCAGCAGCGGCATAGAAACGGAGCTCGGGGGTTCTCTCCCGCCTGCTGGCTCAGAAAAGCCTCTTTCATTCACAGAGGAGGATGAGGGCGGGGCAGTTAGTATCCATAAAAGAACACAAAGCACTAGAGCAATGAACAGCTCCTTCAGAGAGAGGAGTTATTAACGCTTTGTGAACGACAGGATTTCTATGGCGGTGTGGAACGTTTGGGAAGGACAAATAGGAGCTCCCTCAAAACCTGCGCTGCTGCTCAAGGTCTGAGCTGCTAATGCAGCCATACACAAAGACCTTTTCAAACATTTCCAGCGCATTTGTTTGCTGTCACTTTTGGTGGCAGCCAGAGATTCAGTTTGAACTAACTCCTTTCTACCTGTGTGTCCCCCTCCCCCCCCCCTCACTCACACTCTCTCACTTCCTTTTTCACTCGCGCCTTGTTTGATTAATTTCATGTCTCACCCTCTATCACACTTTACCATTTTTACCTTGACATGCACACACTTTCTTTCACATTTGCCTCTCCATCAGCTCCTCCTTTCTCACACTTTCTCTTGCTGTTCTTGTGCTCTTCCTCTCTTTTTTTGTGTCTCTCTCTCTCTCTCTCTCTCTCTCTCTCTCTCTCTCTCTCACTCTCTCTCACTTTCTCTCTTTCTTTCTCTCTCTTTCTTTCTCTCTTTCTTTCTTTCTTTCTTTCTCTCTCTCTCTCTCTCTCTCTCTCTCTCTCTCTCTCTCTCTCTCTCTCTCTCTCTCTCTCTCTCACACACACACCATATGTACTGTGTCCCAGGCTGCCACTGATCTTTTCCCTGCGGGTGTCTAACATGTGCTGGAGATCAAAGCAGAGTGTCAATCTGAGGTCCAGGGGCAAAAGAAATTCACCTGCAACTCTGTCTGCTGGACCAAGAGAAGGCCCTCTCTGTCCTTCTGTCTCTGTCTTTCTCTTTCTCTCTATAGGTCTCTGTTGTTCTCCCTCTTTCTCTCTTGCGCTCTCGTTCTTCTCTCTCTTATCTGTCTCTGGCTCTCTGTCCTGTCTCTCTTTTATCTTTTTTTGTCTTTTTGTCTCTCTCTTCTTCATATATATACTTTTTTTCCTTTCTGCTTTTTTAACTCTACCTCTTACTCTCCTCTCTCTCTCCCTTTTCTCTTTCTCTTTGTCTTTTTTTTTTTAACTCTCCCCCCTCTGTATGTCCCTTAAGGGGAGGAGGGTAAGCACAGCTGCATTCCCACACCCTCTCCCCCCACCGTCTCTCTGCAGACAGGATTAGCCTCCCAGTCTGACCGCGCTGGACCGGGGAGCGCAAAGTGCCCCTTTTACGACTAGATAAACTCCCGCCATAAATCGAACGGCGGCTTTCACAGCCTCTGCTTCTCATATTAAAGAGAGTGTCGGAAAGAGTCTAGTTTGGCCTGCACCATCACTGCACCCAAACTACTTCAGCAGATGGGTGATGAGGGCCGGTGGCCCTCGTCCTGCTCCGGGCCAGTTCGCGGGACGCCCCGCAGAAAGAGTCCATTGTGGTTGAGCATTGTGTCCCAACCCCAGCAACACAGCCTTGTTTGTCTTATGCATAATTCAACAGACCTCCCTAGTGCTAAACAACAGGTCTCTGTGCTGTATGTTTAACGAGAGAGGGCCGGAGAGCAGCGAGAGTTTGTCAGATAAACTCTGGATAAAGCCTGGCCTTGATGCGTGAGTGTTGTCTGAGAGGCTTCACTGGGAAAAACTCCTCCATTGAAGCTGCTGTGCACTCAGCTGATCTCGCAGCAGATAGCATCAGGGTGCTTCGCTCTGTTTCAGTGTGTTTGTGAAAGGGAGAAAGAGAGACACTGGATGGTGTCATTTAGACCACGCTACCGCTGTGTTCAAAGGGCCTAGTCGCAGTAATCCTACCCCATCCTCTCCCTCCTACCCTCCCTTCCCCGTCCAAAAAATGACGCTGCATTCTCACCTAAGACATCCACCCTAACCACAAGGGGAAGTGGTACTGATGCACTCTATGCTTAGCTTAGTTTCTGTGCAAGAGACAGTGACTGAGGCTACTAGGAAGTGCATGATAACGTGATTCTAAAACATGTGCACGACTAGACAGTTTACATGATGGCTACGCACATGTCTTATTGGTCACTTTTACCAGTTTAATTTTTCAATAAAGTGTTCTTATTAAACAAAAAAATAAAAAGTATCACTTAAAGTATCACTTAAACGTTGTGCATGGATTGTTATTCGCCAGTTAAGTCCATTTTTTGGTCTTTTGTAAAAACTCTGGCTTCACAATTATTCATCAATATAGTAAATCCTAAATCCTGCAAAGTTTTGTTTCCGACAGCAACGATCAAATGTACTTTTAAGCAAAAAAAGCTTAAAATATGAGCATAGCCTTAAGGCATTTATACAATAAGTGCACACATTTATTTGTAATATTTACTCATTTTTAACTTTCCCAAAGTGGAAAGTAACCTGCCCAGTTAATCTATTTACATGTTCTGTAACAATGCGAATTTAAGAAATCAAAAATGCCTGAATATTTTGCGCATTTGTTTATTCATGTTATGTTCAGTGTGTAATGGCCTTAAGTGCCCTCATCACTTAGCCTGTGTATGTGTGCGTTTGTGTGGTCTGATTGCTGGATCGGATTGCTCCTGACCTGCTGGCGTCACCGACAGTGTGAGCAGAGTAGTTGCAGTAGAGGCTGGAGGACTGAGGCCTGTCTCCCTGAGCTCAGTCCCTCTCACTGCCTTCACTGGGAGAAAATTAGATGGTTCTGAAATGGCTAGGATTACAGTGAAGCGTGGCAGTGTGTTATTTTGTCCCTGTGCTGTAGATGAGGGTGGTGGGGAAGAGTAGGTTTGTGGTGAGGAGTGTGTGTGTGTGATGACGCTGGCAGCCCTGCATTATCAGATGTGTCTCCTGTCCTCCATAGTTGTGTCTGGATGGGTGTTGTTTTGAAATATGTGTGCATTTGACCAGGCTGGGCCAACTAATTTGAGAACTCTGGGTTATGTTTCTGTTTGATTCTGTGTTTAGTTCTCTGTTTAGGTAAAAGGGGTAATATGTCAAAAGTGATTAAAACAAATAAATACAATAGCTAGTTTAGTTGAATTCATCATAAATTCCGACCAGCAATCCACATCACCTCAACCTCGACTGCAACAAACTGCCCCACTTTCCACATCGCCATTGAAGCCAAAAGAGCAAAGATGCCTGCGGGGGAAAAATGGGTGGGATTGCTTTATCAGACGAGAAGACGAATGTTTAGCAAATAGTGTGCGTGAGAAAGGTTGGTGTACCATGGGGGTACTACAAATTTGATGAACCATCGCAAATGTGTAAGTATCTTGATCCTTATCTGAGTAGCATCTTGCATCCAGTCCTCATTGCCTCAACTGTCACATACCCATTTGGGGCAGGAATAATAGCTGTTTTTTTTCTCTCCTGTTCTTATCTTCTTTCTTGAATACAGTGCAAGAGTGGCTCTGAGGCTACCACACCAGCTAGATAATAACATTTAATATGCTATTATTTTTAATATCTCTGTGGAGTTTACACATCACTCACGTGCAAGTGAAGCAAAAAATGCAGAAAATACTGAAATGTACATGAAATGTATGTCTAGCCTGCCGGCATGGACTGTAATACTGATTTAAAGTAGGAGCTTTACTGTTTCTGCAGATGGATGAAATATTACTGTTTTTAGTTGTCATTTTGAAAATGAGTGTTCAAGTACTCGGAAATGTCAACTAGTATTCTAAGCCTGTATTCAAACTTGCCTAACATTTGAACTCCGTTTGGTATCTGTTTATCTAATTGGTTCAAATAAGGCTTGTGCAATATTAAAAATGAAATGAATTGTATATTATCTTCACTTTAAAATAGGTTTTTGCTAAAGTTTGCTGCCAGAGGTGTAACTGACAATAAACAAAAAAGTTCATTTCTCATTACCACCTGTTCCTATTTCAGTAGGTGGGTTTATCATTAAATTTAAAATAATTTTGAATGCATTAAGGTGGAATAGGCACTTGGTTCTGCTAAATAGATCTAAAAGAATGAGGTGTGAATAAAAATAACAATGTTCTGGGCCACTTTTTGAGTGGACAGTAGTACAGTAACAACATTTGAAAGCTAATATCTGCAAGCAGTAACTATTTTGTATAAGTAATAGAAAGTAATTTGAAGAGCTCCTGGTATATGTTGAGTCAAAGCCAGCCTTTATCACAGCACTTCATTTTTCACTTGAGCTAGTAATATATGGTCAGTAAGGGTTAACGATTTGGCAAAAATTGTTAAAGAGTTTTCACAGTATATGGTAAGTCACAATATATTTTCTGGCATCTGATCATTTGGAAAAGATAATTTAGTGCCACCTTTAAAAATGGTATCAAAAACTGTGAATGCAGTTATTAATCATATTGCAGCTTAATTTATCACAATAATACATAATCATTTCCCAGGCCTTACGTATCTTAAGAATGTATCAAACTTTCTATAACCCATTTAATATATTGCAGTTATTTATTCAGCTTTTAGTATCTAGTTATGTAATCCTGAACATATAGTAATTTTCAGCCCCTTTTAAATAATGTCAAGTTCTTATGTAGGGTGTGTTTTTAATAAGGTTTCTGACCATGTACTTCATAGACCTACTTATGCCAAGTGTTCTATAACGGTGTCAAACGTGACTCTGTTATTTCCAAAGCGAACTATCCATTTTATAACTGATATTTTGTTGGAGCTCGTCCTTAATTTTGGCTTTATGTTTGTCTGTTAATGATGATTTGCAAGCTGATGTTTGACTATCTGTCAAAAGAATAAGTCAAAATTTGCATCCCTACATGTAATATACCCCTTTTTTTGCATAGATATTCAGCACTATTCATTTCCAAATGTCGATATTATGGTAGATTGAAATGCCCGTCCCTGATTTGGGCAAAGGCCAGAGGCAGTGACTAAACTGCAAACCAAAAGATGACACAGTGGACAAGGGGCTACATGTTGGAGATGGCATGCACGGTCACCTGAGCATGAAACAAACCAGATAAGAGAAACTGACCAGATGTTTCACTCTGTGGGGGGCCAATAGTGGGGGAGGGGGAGAAGGGAGAGAACGAAAAAGAAAGAAGTCCAAAGCTTGTTATCCTGTTGAGAGAGCAGAGACTTGAGCCCTATAGTGATGAGTGATTTAATGCAGCCAGGCAGTGCACATCACTGTCCCCTTCAGTGACAGGTCTCTCTCTCTCTCTCTCTCTCTCTCTCTCTCTCTCTCTCTCTCTCTCTCTCTTGTTCTCTCTCTCTCTCTCGCTCTCTCTCTCTCTCGCTTTTTTTCTCTTTCCATCTCTCCCTCCCTCCTGGGCTTTGGTGCCAGGCTGGCAGCCTGTGATGGGCAGACGGCGAGTTGTCTTCATTATAATGCCTTTATTTATTCATGTGTCTGCGGCCAGTGACAGCAGAGTCTGTGCTAGTCTGTACTCTGCCTGCATCCTCAGAGATATGACTCACATTCATCTCTCTCTCTCTCCCTCTCTCTTTCTCTCTCTCTGTCTCTCTCCCTCTCCCTCTCTCTTTCCCTCCCTCCCTCCCCTTCTATTTCTCTTCCTGTAGTCAAGTGCTACTTTTGCTTAGCTTCAAAAAAAGAAAAAAAAAAGCTCTGTGAAAATACAAAAGACTCATCAGTCAAATCTGATGGCTCATGTCAGCACAGAGAGGGCAAAGTGAAAACATCAGTTTTTCTGCAGTGGAATTGTTCACCTCGAACCGCTGATAGGCAGCTTAGCTCATACAGACGGAAAGTGCCAGATTGCTCACAGCCACTTTTGTGCGGCAGCCGCCGGCCTGCTATTTTAGCTCTATAAATAGTGGGCTGCAGTTTTGCCGGGTTGATAAGCCTGTAATCGGAGTTGCTTTCCATCAGGTTACAGAGGGGCTTTTAATCCTGAGGCATGTCTACTAGATCCAGGAGCTTTGCAGGTTAAGGAACGTTCACTGGCATTGTTTAAGACTGCGTTCACTAAGTTAAAAGCAATTAGATTATGATAGTTTGTGAACAGCAAATGAATCTAATTTTGCCATTAGCCACTACTGCCAAAACACTATAATCATGCATTGTGTTGTATAATAATTTAACTTTTCACATGTGTATGTCTTTTGTAAATATAGGATTATTGGGTCAAGTCACATCCTGATCTGAATTGGTGCCCTTCTTTTTTTTATATATATATATATATATATATATATATATATATATATATATATATATATGTATATATATATATATATGTATATATATATACACACACACACACACATATTCAGGTTCATCTTTACTGTTTCAGGCATTTTGAGCAGGCAGCCCTGCCTCCCTACACTCTGGGGTCCTGCAGCCTGATTGTCGTCAGCAGAGACAGCAGTGTAGGGGCTCGGAGAAAAGCTGCTGCTGGTGGCCGCTGGGACACGCATTGGATCCTGTCCCAATACAGAGCTCCTCACATCTGCAGCATGTCATTCTTAATGCCTCTCAGTGAGACCAGAGACGACACAGAATACACAGCACACGCTAGATTTATTCTTGAATCATTGCTCAAATATGTTGTGGTGAAATACATTATAAGTCACAAGTTTGGGGACACCTAGATGACTGCATACAAAAGCTTTCTTGTTTTCTTTTTTGGTTTACAGTAAATTCATGTTAAAGTAAACATTAACCTCAAGTTAAAAGTTAAAACACAAGATATGGTCTATGCATTTTTTTTACTAGTATTGTTATGCCAAGAAAAAAACAAAAAAAAATGCACTGGATTAGTCATTAAGAATGCAGAGATCTGTGAATAATTACGGCAGTTGTAAATGGCCGCCACCCATTACCCTGGATGCTGTTTCTGTTGGTTTGGACAGATTGAGACAGCAGAACCAAAAATAAGCCCCCACTATAATTGATTTCACTTGCTCAAATTTGAGTCTTTATCCTCTAAACTTACCTCATTGCAGCCAGAGTAGCTGGTGGTTTAGCTTTTGCGGTAATTTAACATTAGCCTCTGGTGTTATAAAGGCTATAACTTAAAAGTAGCTTTAGCTACTCAAAAACACAGGTTCACTTGCTCAGATTTAAGTGTTTATCCTGCATTAGTGAGCCACGTTAAACCTGTGTGGTTCTGTTTAAAGCTGTTTAGACTTTCTTGCTAAGCCAATGCGAGGTTCTAGTGCTAACATCTAGTGCCAATTGACTCCAGTGGCGTTGTCGTGAGGGCTAAGGCAATGAGGGGTCAAGCAACAAGTTCTCTCTCTCCCTCTTGGCTCAGGTGCTCATGCTGCCCTTAACAAGAGCCAGATGATGCTGGTTTGACATTGGCAGCATGGATTCATGCCGCTTCCTGTGGCTCGGGGCTCTCGAGGCTTGGGCACTGGATTTATGCTGGCTCTCTCGCCTGGCACATACTCTCATTAGCATATTTTAGTGTTTTGGACCATGATAGGTTCAAGCTCATTAATGGCATATAAAACTAAGCAGCTGTGTAGAGCCCCATGAATGATTCTCTGCCGACTTTTCTAGCTCCTGTTTATCCTGTTCTTCAATGATCAAGCCACCTGACAAGACCACTACAGAGCAGGTGTTATTTAGGTGATCATTCTCAGCAGTGCAGCAGCACTGACGTGGTGGTGGGGTGTTAGTGTGTGTTGCGCTGGTACAAGTGGATCAGACACAGCAGTGCTGCTGGAGTTTTTAAACACTTCAGTGTCTCTTCTGGACTGAGAATACTCCACCAAGCAAAACATCCAGCCAGCAGCGTCCTGTTGGCACTCATGAATAACAAAATGACTAACACAAACTGTGCAGCAACAGATGAGCTATTATCTCAGACATTAATTACATCTACAAAATGGATCAACAAGGTAGGTGTGACTAATAGAGCAGCGAGACAGCAAGTGGACACAGTGTTTAAAAATTCCAGGAGCGCTGCTGTAACTGATCTACTTGTACCTGTGCAACACAAACACGTCACCCAGTCAGTGCCACTGCAGTACTGATGATGATCCACCATCCAAATTATATCTGCTCTGTGGTGGTCCTTGAGGATTCTGATCATTGACATGCTGGGCAAAATTGAGCTAACAGTGTATGCAGAGAAACAGATGGGCTACAGTCTGTAATTGTAGAACTACAGACTTGTACGTGTTGCTGATATAATGGACAATGAGTGAAGAAAAATGGATTTGTACATAATGAAGTGTATATGTAAACATTCTTTCTTCAAAAGAAGCACTACGTGCTACCTGTGAGCTAAAGTCGACATTGAGTAGTTGTGCCTGTATGAATACGGAAGTAACTAATTAAAAAAATAAGCAGTATCTTGTTGCCTGAGTTATACGCTGTCAGCAATTGCTTAACAATGTGCCACCCGCAGAGCCTTGCCTTGTCAAAAAAATAAAAAAAGGAAATATGATACCCCTTCTGTCTATAAGAAGCATTCCGGTGGTTTCTCACCTCTCAAGCAAACTGCATATGTGTGAGAGAGTGTATGTACATCTCCCTGCATGCAGCCGCATTCTGTTAGCACACGACTAAGTGTGCGTAGCTTGGGGGAGTAGCACAGCAGGAGCTGCCCGCTGCCTAATTTCTGCTCTTCATCCCCCCAGCGTAATGAAGCGCCCCTTGCGTCCATTTGATCACGCCCCAGCTCTGCTGCTGGCGGGTAATTGGGATGTGACTGAGCATGAATATCCCCTCGCCCGGTGTCGCCCGACCTCACTGCGACCCTGCAGATAGCTCTTTGTCTTAATGGAAGTATCATCTTTTATTTAGATCTCCATTTGAAAGTAATTGTCAGCAGGAGGGGGTTATTGCAGGAGATGAAGACGAATAGACTAGCGGCTGTGCAGCAGACAGGAGTGTTTGATTGGCTGCGTGTGAGGGCTTTTTTTTTTTTTTTTACTTTGATGATTTGAATCAGAGCAGAGATATAGAGGTGTTTCTCTATTCTGATTCACAGGCCTATGATACTGCTGTGATCTCTGCCTGATGAGCAGTAACAACAGCTAGTGTCCATGTACATAAGGTGGAAATTATTACCGTAGGCACTCGAACATATGTTATATCATGCTGCTCTGATGCACATACCATCTTTGTTATTCTCAACAGAAGAAAACAGATGAAGCAAAAGCTTTTCCTTGGCCTCACCTTTTGTTACAATTTGCATACTTCTCATGTTTGCAGTCTAAAAGGTTCACTTTAAATGCATTTATGAATGTTTTTTTTCCACTAGCAAAGGTTAGAACATTGCTCCAAGCCTGTCAGCTTTGTCATTAGATCTTTTCAAACTTCCATCCTCGCAGCACTAAAAAGCTGAAAGGGAAATGCTGTGTACTTGAATTGATCGTTTTTGTGTATTATTGGTTTTGAACAGGCCTTGTAAATGTGTGGATTTCTGAGTTTACCACAAGGAGACTGTACTTGCACAGCTGAAAAAGTGGTAATTCAAAGTTCCATGTATAGTGTAGTTAGACTACACTGGTATTGGGCATGCATGTTGTTCACGTGATAAATGTAACAGTTAGCAGTGACCAAACGAACACCTGGTAGTTAATTTCATTGCGTGACAGTTTCCGTTCTTTACTAATTGATGAGGACCACATGAACACAAAATGATTAGGAGTTTAGTTTGAATAGTATAGGCCATCTGAAGTGAGTATGCAAGCAGGGACATCGTTTGTCCATGGTTAACACATAACGAATGTACTGAGCAGGCTTACCTTTGCATCACTTTATTTATTTGTTTGTTTGTTTGTTTGTTTTATTACAACAACATCAACGGCTGGTAATAATGTCATGAAGGTGGAGCTCGGAGTATGCAATGGTGCACTCATCAATGTTTTCTAAGCCATGTGTAAGCCTGTAGCATGGTTAAAACATTTCGCCAGAAGCTCTAGTTATAAACAATAAACCTTACCTCTTACACAGACAAAGTAGTTTGATTACCTAACGATAGCATTTCATTGTTTATCTGGGATTGCTTGTGTTATAGATTGTAATCTGGACCTTAAAAGCACCAACCCTGATCATGGAGTCCAGTTCCAACCACAGTGTGCTACACCTGCTCCAGCTAATTAATTTCTTCAGAAGTCCTTGATTTGGCTGTATGGATACATGGTGACAGTTTATTAGATGCAAGTTGGAACTAAACTCTGCAGTAGAGCTTCAGAAGGCGGATTGGTGATCACCGGACTTGGGAGAGTGTTTTAGCACGGGTGTACTCTTGTTTGCGGTGCAATCCAGAAGCCAAGGTTTAACATGTTTCCTTATGACGTGTATTCTTAATCTCGTCTTGGCTAGATTTTGGTTTTATTAGCGGAGACATCCTAAGGAACATGAAATTACTGGAGAAAGAGCTGCAACAAAACATGGATAATCAGCTGTGAGGACAGGGGTGCAATTGTTTATTACATTTGCCCTCTAATCCACCAGCTTGTATGTAGATCATTCATGCAGTCTGGAAGCGTTTGGTGGCCAGCTCACAGTGGCAGCAGGGAACCGCAGTGGTGACCTTGGGACATGAAAGGATGTATGGAATTCATGTATGTAATCTAGATGCACTGCATTGTAGAGCAGTATGATGTGGACAAAAAGCTAATGTTACGATTGTATTGCTACATGTGACTGTGATATGCTGGGTGAATCATTGATATCATATGGATAAGCACAATGATTATGATGAGTCAAGCTTTTTTCATCACATTTTTATTTGAGCATTTAACGTCATAATGTTTTGTGCAGCATTTTAAATCTCTATTACTACACCCCTGTTAAGTCAGCAGGCAGCAATGAGCAGGCAGCAAATTACCTGCTAGTTTTTTGTTAGGACCGATTAAAAGCATTATTAGAGTATAATGAAGTGTTACCAATAACTTTGCTGGATTACACGAATGCCTTGTTTTTAATCAACACATTTACCTGGGCCTCCGGTTGGTCAAGATGTGCACAGCACACAAAAATAATCATTATAATTGTTTAAAATGCATCATCGCCTGTTGCAGCCTTCTGCAATATCAATATTACATATATCTGTTTGGCAATAGTGACTATCAAATACTCTGCAACCCCATCATGTTGGGTACCGCAGTCGGATGAGATTATTACTACAGGCATTTTCACATATGTTGGATCTAGTGTTAGAGGAATAAACAGTAGAATGAAACAAATGAGCCAAAGGTATTACCCAGTGCTCCATGTGTTAGTTTTATAGCCTGCATATATTTCTTCATTTTTTTTTCCTCTGAGGATACGTTTTCATGTTTACTGCATTAATTAGTGGCGAGGCGTATTGAAACACTGGGGTGTTTCTCTCATTGATGGATATGGTTATCTAGTGCGAATGATGAATTTCTCATGTATGCAGGTCATCCCTGCCAGCAGGAACGGCTCATTCACAAGGGGCCCCATCAACAGCCACTGCAAGGTTGCAGTTAAACAAGCAAGCGTAGCATCGCGTACTGCAATAAATCTTTGGAGGTTAAAGCCCAGAGCACTAAAAACCTGGAAAGTCCTTTTCATTATCCCCATAAAAGTGGCAAAGTCACAGTGTTTGTGTGGCTAGGCAGCATCCAGGGCACTGGAATAAGTGTTCCACTTTAATCTAGTCTAGCACAGGCATGTGCTGCTGGCTGCTTCTGCTGCAGTCGCCACCATTTCCTTCTACGGACCTGCTCTCTGTCTCTCGTAATGCCTTTCTCTCCTAACCACCTCGTCTTTGTTAAAAGACTTGCGTACTCTCACCGGTCTGTAGATGCATCTTGAAATCCTTGAATAATATCTGTCATCTCAGTGAACAATCACTCTTCACAGACTACATGAGCTGATTTTTACGGAAGTCAAAGTGGCTAATATACACCAGTGACTTATTGAGTCAAGTATTTTTTTTTTTTTTTTTTTTTCAAGAAATATTTTGTGCAGCCCTTTCTCAGTCCTTCTGAGAAGGCTATTGCTTCCTGTTTTCAGAGCTTATTCTCCCTCTGGGCTTTGTGAGTACAGCCCTACAGTCGCAATCTCTCTAGTGCCTTCTCACTGCCTTTCCAGGAATTGTACCGGTCTACATTGAAAACTTTCCAGATGCTGGAAGTGCTATTTCCAGCCCAGTAAATCCAACGTCACACCAAGTTTTTTTTCTTGTTTTTTTTGTCTTTCTTTCTTTTTTTATTATTTACATGCTCCAATTCAGAATCTGTTTACATTTCACAATAATCAGTCCTCCCCCCCCTCTCTCTCTTTTGTATTCCCCTTTTTCCTATTCTTTTTTTTTCCAGTGGATGATCCAAAAGCCCCACAAAGTGGCCACTTTCTTTGGCTGTATAGGAAAGGATAGGTTTGGAGAGATCCTGAAGGAGAAGGCTGAAGAGTCCTATGTGGATGCCCACTACTATGAGCAGAGTGAGGAGCCTACAGGGACCTGTGCTGCCTGCATCACCGGCGACAACAGGTCAGCTAGCACTTTCCTCTGGGAAGGCCTTTATCGCTTCCTCAGGATAACACCCCCCTCCTCCCAGCACACACACACACACACACCACCTCGCCATGCGCTGGGACTGGCTGTTCCCTCACCGGCTGTTCTACTCCTTTCCGCCAGAGCTTCTTATTTATTTATTTAGAGGGGTTAGATCAGCACAGAGGTATTTTGATCGACTGCTTGACTTGGCCCTGAAGGGTGCCAGATTCCATGACTAGGCTGATATATGAGGTGGGCAGACCGCATTACGTGCCACCTAACCGTTTGATATCAGCAGATTGTTTTCAACTTTGATTCATTTCAAAGTCTATAGAAGCAGGTGAAATTTTATAGGAGCTGTGGTGTCACCTTTAAGCTCCCGTTCCCTGGAGAGAAGCAAATATGATCAGGTTAATGATTTAAAAAAAAAAACAAAAACAAATGCTCATCACTTATTAGCTCTGCCCTGTTAATAATTATTGGTCCTTATTTAGAGGAAAAATTATCAAATGAGCCAAATAAAAAGTGCTTATCCTTTCAGAGACAGCATTCCTGCTGACACAAGATGAATAATATATGCTCCATCCCAACGCACATGCCTGCTACTAACTTCAGATGGGATTGGATGTGTTGTCAATTTTCTGTCAGCTTTTGTTTTTTTTAGCATGTAGCTAACTCTTGACACATCTGTTGCTCCTGTTCTGGTGAGTCATATAAATCTGATAGCTCATCTACTGACTTACAGCTCTCTCTGGCTAGGCCCTTGTCTAATTGCAGTTAATAGTGGTAAAAAGCATTGCCACTGGTTTTTAAAAACATTGTTGATTTATTGATTTGTTTCATGCAAAGCAAAGCAAGACAGGAGTATTCACACATGTAGGTGGAACTAAACTTTTAAATGTTGGTTGATACCCTACATTAATACCACCTTTATAGGACCTAGTCAAACATGCTTTTTGGTGCAGGCAGAGGCATATCATGGCTGCCTCTGTTGCACAATGTACTTTTTAGGATGTTTCCAGACCAGAGCATAAGTTTCAGACTCATGTCATCTGTCTCAGGAAGTAAAGTCATGTCTCGGCTCTTGTTCTTCATAAATGTGACATAATCACACAGTCAGTATGCTGCAAACTTAATGCTAGCTCAGTAAATTTAGATCAGCGTTTCTCATTGCTCATAAATCCTCATCCTCCCTCATCAGCTTTTTCAGGCTTGTCTTCTTGGTGCATACTAAGTCATCTAATCTTTGTTCATTGTACAAGACTTGGCTACAGTCAGCAAAGTGGGGTTGGACCACTTGGGGGTGGGGGTGGTTCTGGTTTAACCCTTAAGCTACTACACACATACACTTGGATTTAATATTTATAGTTTGTTTGAGCATTGTTGTGCTTGTATTTGTGAGTTAATGCATAAGCTTATAGTTGCCAGCCCAAAACACCACCGTCCCATTGGGAGTTCTCCTGACTCCAGCTTACTCACTCCAGCATTGAGGTAAGCAGTCACACAATCTTAAAGAGTGACGTTTGTGTGGCATTCAGTTTTTCTTACTAGATGAATTACACTTTTGTGGCTGAAAAAACCCAACCCAGTTTAACTGGGTTCTTTTTCCACCTGGCTACCCTAATAAGATGTCTCTGTTACTAGCACAGGCCTATCTCTGACAGATTTATGTTGTTGCTATCATGAAGTTAACCTAAGCTGAACTGTAAGCACTTTTCCCAGTAAGCATATGAAAAGACACAGTTCTCAGATCTTTCTTTGAGCTGGAGCCTAAAAACATTTCATCGTGGGCCCTTTATTGTGGATTTGTCTCCTCTCCGCACCCCCTGGTGCAGAGAGCTATTGGAAGCGGCCCGTGCTGGAAGTGTGTTGCCCATTAGCGCTGGCTGTTTGAAGTGGGTGCGAGTAGTGGTGGGCAGTGCTGATGAGCCGGGGGTGAGGCGCAGAGTGGATGATGAGGAGAGTTCTCTTTGTTTTCGCCCGTCACAGTGTTGGCCAGCCTGGGCCACGCTTAATGGGAGCCAGTTTTGAAGAGTGCAGGCTTATAGAGCTGTCAGCCATGGCCTTATGAGACTACTCATTACCGCCTCACCTGTCAGAGCAGACTCTTTCATTACTGGAGACTGTAGAGGTCACACACCACACACATGCAGTGCACACCCCTGCAGCTTATAGACTGACAGGATGTTTGCGCTTTGATCAATACTGTTCCCAAAGCTTGCCTGCTACAGCAGCACAGGGGCATCTGCATGTTGCTCCCTGGCTGCTCGGGCTGCTCCTTCTCACTGACCACACCGGCGCACACTGAGTAGGCAGGAGGTAGAGTTGAAAGGCTGCTGTTCTGGGATCAAGATGTGGGGGGGGTGGGGGTCGTAGGTCACTAAGGGTACTGCAGTGTGTTTGATTGCTGTTGTCCACTGGGTTTTACCACTGTAATGGAGAAGCTAACCTTTCCTTCACCCGGACGTTCTTATACTTACCCTACCATTCAGTGGTTTTGAAGTACTTAATAATACTCTAGGATCTTTCTTTGAGCTAGAGCCAAAAAAGTGCTTAGTAAGTGCTTTTATTTGAGCATGGCGGATTTACATATTAGTTATTATACCTTAATTCTTGTGTTATATAACTTTCCCAATCTTTTTTTTTTTTACATTTGTCAACATTGCATACTAAAACTCAGAAGACTAGTGTAGGTGCACTGGTTGTTTAATCATAGTAAGTAAAATGCTTAAATTTATGCTGTACACATCCACACCTGGTTCCTGTCACCACCACTGTTAAGAATCAGTCAGTCTCTCTACCGTGAAAATGTCATTGTTTTTACATCTCATTGATTGAATTATGCAGAAATGTAGAAAAACGAAAAAGAAACGTTTTTAATTAATACTATCTGCCTCCACCTCTTCAATCTATGATGTTGCATTGCTTAGTGATTTATTTATTTATGCTGCATTTTGTTTGCTAACTCATCCCTTAGTTTTTGAGATCTCAACACCAATTCACGTCCTCAATGTTTGGTGTGATCAGAAATGGTGTTTGTATACAGCATTTTGAATAGATGCATGACTGCTTCTTCCCATGAAGTCACAGGTGGTACAAGTCCATTAACAACACACATGTGGAATACCTAGCAACCCCCAGAGATATCAGAGCAACCATCTAGCAACCCCCTAACAACCACCTGGAATATCATAGCAACCTCCTAGCAACCCCCCAACAACCACCTGGGATATCACGGCCACCTCCTAGCAACTCCCTAACAACCATCTAGCAACAACAAGTTACCATATTAACCCCATTGCAACCACCTGTGATATCATAACCAACTAGCAACGTCTCAGCAACCTTAAGCTGAGTAATCACCTTGAATTTTCCTCAGGAAATGCACTTCTTTGAGTTATACAGCTTTCCATTTTTACTGAAATCACCCAGCTCTGTTCTTTATTCTCTAAGGATCTGAAATGTCATACATTCATTTTTTGAAACCAAAAGTACTTTAATCATATTATACTGATTTCATACTTTTTTGCAACAAAATTATGTTTTTGAAATCATTGTTGTTGAATGGATTTCAAGCTTCTAAATAGTAGGCTGTACTTCAGATTTGTTTATCAAAGTATTTATTTATATTGGTATTAGACTATTTTATATTTTATATTCATGCAAATCCTAGGAGAGCTGTGCTAAATGGAGTTTTGTTGACATGCATGCTTCTGTGAGAACAGTTCTGTTTGTTTTGACTGTTGTTTTTTTGCCTGACAATGACATTGTCTTTCATTTGACCCTCCTTGCTTATAAAGATCTGCGTGTTGTCAACATACCCTGAAGCTCTATGACAGACAGCACAGTGCTTGGGCTGCTGCTGGAGTCGAATCTGTCTAGCGCTGCCTCTCCAAAGTGCAGGACTACTGTTGTATTGATTCTCATTTGCTGAGAGGCTGTACCTAGCACTGGCACTTTCCTAGGGGTAATGCAACTTCAAAATAGCGGCTAGCCTGTGGGGACTGTTTCCTCCCGCTAACAAGTGAATAACGAGAGAGGTTGTTTTTCAAACTGGAATTAGTTGTTTTTGTTGATGCGAGGACCACCAGGAGGTTAATGGAGAAACAGTGGTCCCGGCGGACCCACACACTTCCCCTACATTATTGATTTCTTTGTTCATTTATTTATGGGAAAGGTCTTGTAAGGCATTTGCGTGGAAAAAAGTGGTGTGTTGATATTTAATTCTGGCTCGGTTGACACCAAACAGCTGTTTTGTAAAACAGTGTCCATATGTCAGCCCCATTCAGCCTACAGCTATGTAGAATGGCTATGGCAGCATCATCTGCTCAAATAGGCTAATGTGACTGTTGGAACGAAATTGATCTCTCTGATGTGTTTCTTGCTTTCAGGTCTGGTAGCTTAAAAGGAATTTCCACAGATCTTTCATGATTGAACTGTTAAGATTTGTTATTCAGAGCAGTAATGCAGAGTTGTTTGATGTGAAATGCACTGGTTCACAATGGTAGAGATGGGAACCAGACATCCAGAGTGTTTAATGCTTCTAAAAGCTCCTTCACAGAAAGATATTATGTGAAATTGTTATTAATACACTGCCTGAAGCTTTGTTTTGTGATAGTTTTGAGCTTGGACATATTTTGGCCTAAAACCTACTTCTTTTTTATTATTTTGGGGCAAAATTGATATACACGGCATTGTAAGGCAATTATAAGAATTTGCTACTTTGTAATGTTTTTTTATTTATTTAAAGATTTCAGCATCATAAACATTGCATATAGAAACACACAAGATGTGTAGGGGTTCTGGTCATTTTGGGTGGTGTGTAAAAGGACTGGTTCCTTTCACCTCCACTGTAAAGAAATCTCTTAGTAAGATGCTCTACAGTTCACTATTATGCCTTATATGAATTATGCAGAAATTTAGAACAATTGGTTGAATTTCCCTTTTTGTAAAGTGGACTGTTAACTAACTTTATTTTTGTGATGTATGTTTCCAATTAGAAAGTGTCTTTGATAGAACGACGATGAACTGGAAAGCTGCTCATTACTACCTTGCTAAACGATGGAGAGTAATTAGCATGTATTTTTAGACTGGAATGGGTTGATTGTGATTTCATTTAAACTTGATTTTCATTATTATATTTCCTCTTTTTTATTGTTGCAGGTCTCTTGTTGCTAATCTGGCAGCTGCCAACTGCTATAAGAAGGACAAACATCTGGACTTGGAGGAGAACTGGAAGCTGGTAGAAAAAGCAAAGGTCTACTACATTGCTGTAAGTAAATGTACATTTCCACGTCTTTTGACTTTCTAAATATGTACCTCTGCTCTGTGTGACAAGGAGTAGACTTAAATGATCTGTGAACTAGACCTTCTAGGCAGTTTGTTTAGTGATCAGAGGGATGAGGGTACATGCTTTACCCTTGATGTTTGCACCTTTCTGTAGACAGAGAGTGAGAGTGAGCGAGATTTTGTGTATACGCAGAGAGCTAGTAGCCTAGTGGATGTAGAGACATGCTCTTTGAGTGTTATGTCACTGAGCTTCTGTTCCAAGCAGCTTACTCTGATCTCACCACAGAAATCAGATACACTTCTCTGTTACATGCCCTTAAAAGGGCACACTGTGAATACAAGTGATGCTGATTGGCTATAAGTTGCCCTGGAGGGCAGGGGATACGAGGGTTTCCGGAGCGTGATTGGCTGGTGTGAAGAAGCAGGGCTCTCTGACCCATGAGAGTGAAAGGGTTTGACTGAGAGGTCACTTGGGGGCAGGATGACTCACTCTCTGTGAAGGTCGCTGACTGGGCTGAGCGTTTTCATTTACAGTGCATGGTCTCCTCACACACCTTCCACCCTCAAGAAAATAACAGCCCTCGTGTTTGTGTGTGCGTGTTTGAGTGGGATCTAGCAGCCAGCATCGTTTGTGCCAGTCAGCTGTGCTGCTTTTCTCCTGATTGAAGAGTTTAGGCAGGGTACGTGCTGCGGATGCTGCAAACTGTTGCTTGTAATCATCCGTAATCAAGGTTGGTGTGAAGCGCGCAACCCTATTACACTCCGACCCGACTGTTAATGAGCCATTACAAATGTGATTGGGCCAGCTCGGCGTGCGGGTCAGTACTTGCTCTCGGCTCCATTCACCAAGAGAAAAGAGCCTGCCATCTGCCCCGGGTCGGACATCCATTTGTGGATACCTGTAATATAGGCCCATGATTAACCTCCAAGCAGGAATCAGTCAATTTGGCAACCATTGTAACGTGACACTCTAATCAAATCATTTTCATCCCTGATTAAATGACTTTCATCACGCTGCCGCTCCCTGAATAGAGAGCCGGGGGCTATATGAATAAAGAGCAGCAATGCTTTGTTGCTCTCCTTTTGTGTTTTCTGACTTGGCTGGATGAGGCAGTGATGTTCATGGGAAAAAACCCTGATGGCGCTGCTGCTCGGCTCGCTGCCTCCACCATGTCGCTGCTGGTTGCCGCCGAACGTCGAGGTGTGCGGCCCCGTAAAAGCCAAGAAAGCCTACTTCCCTGTGGCAGAAGGGCGAGAGAGAGCGGATGCATTCCAATGTTTATTGAAAGCGCTGTCCCCGTTTAGCGTGCCCTGGCTTTCGGCTGGGCTTGTTAGCCGGCGCTCTTGAGGGAGAGGGAATAGTTTGTACTGTGGATGCCCAGCCCAGTTTGTCCGCGGCTCAAATTTCAGCTGAGATTGGAGCACTGAACGTCCCAGTGGGCTGGCTTGTTTTTCTTCCACAGGCCCAAACAAAGCTGTGATAGCAGCTTCTCCAGGTGCACTGCAGGTCTAAACTCCATAGACATGTTTAATGCATTTGCCTGGGCTGTAGTGTGTGTGTGTGTGTGTGTGTGTGTGTGTGTGTGTGTGTGTGTGTGTGTGTGTGTGTGTGTGTGTGTCTCCTCTCCTGGCCAGAGGCAGGTCAGTGCTGGAGCAGAGGTGAGTGAATTGATTATCCAGCCTGAGAGTTCATTACTGAAGCTCATCCCGTCAGCACCACAGTCACCTCCTGTAAGCCTTAGTGATGCTAGAATCCTGCTAGATTCAAGTAGTCTAGAACCCTGCCTGACCTGTGCCAAGGCCATTCATTCAGGACACCAAGCACATGGTCAATATTCACCTGCGTTTTGGGAACAGATTCCTCCATGAGGTTGGCATCCAAATCCTGGTTGCTTTAATGGAGAATGAAAACTGAGCAGGCTGAGCAAATAAACAAATCTGCCCTGTTAGGAGTGCTGAGTGCTTCTCTAGAAGGACCGTGTGTGTTTATGTGTGTGTGTGTGTGTGTGTGTGTGTGTGTGTGTGTGTGTTGTTCTGACACAGGGTTATGTAAGTGATTTCCTCTTGCATGTAACTGTCCCAGAGCCTGGCACCAGCCTGTCTGTCGGCGCCCTGCGTCTCTCTTTCTTTCTCTCACTAATGTCCAGCTGTTAGCTGTATTGACCTTCACTTGCTCTCTGCATCATTCCACCCTCATCTGCCCACACTAACTGCCTCTCCTCTTAAAGTACTTTAGGCAAATTCAGTCGAGTGATGACTTCTTCTGTCTTTTTGTTTAATTGTGTCATATAAAACTGATGTCAATGTCATTATTTGAGTATGTAAGAATTTTAAAGAAATGTGAGCCTACTTTCATTTTTTCTTTGAAGTTTTCGTTCTAAGTAGGCTAATGTTGCTCTTGTGGGCACATAATGTACACATGCAGAGTATCCTCTGTGTATAATGTTCCAGTACCTAAACAGCTGATATTTTTTGCCAAAATTCTCTTTTTCAGTGTAAACTGAGGAGCCTTAATCTTGGAACATGCCTGCATAAGCAGCACCCTCACCAATCACAAGGCTGATGTGGTTTGTCTGGCCCACACAGCTTTAACTAAAGCGTTCTTTTTAGCGGCCTAGCTCATTTGTCTGCCTGTCATCCATCTGTTTGTTCGTTTATCTGTTCGTTCTTTTGTCCATCGTTCTATCTGGTTATTTGTTTGTCCAACCATTAGTTCATTCATTGCTTCACATGAGCATCGGGCCACATGAGCATTCTCTGAATATCCCAGCTGTAAAGGGAATAAGAACTTCACCTTCTTTAGGACATCGTCAGATAAAAGCTGGATAATTAGCCATGGATACAGCAGTGTAGTCCACATCACCAGCTTTAAATCTGGAGCCAATTTCACTTATTTCTCCTTGCTGGTGCCTTGTTGTTCAGTTGTACTTCGGTGGCATAACAGGCTGTAAGATTTGGACTGAGAGATGCTAATCATTTGTGCTGATCAGTTCATTACGACCACACCCAGAAAGTTCTCAGATAGGGTCGGCCTGTTTTGTTACATTTCTATATTCTTTTTTTTCTTTTTCATTTATGTTTAAACTTTGCTGGATGCTGAAGTTTAATATCCTACAAATATTTTTAATATTGGGGCCTTAAGCATATTTGATATTAGAAACTATAATGCCTGTGCTCTAGTAGTTTTGGTGTTTGTTCCATGAAACCTGTCATGAGTAGCAAAAGAAATATATTTATAAATGCAGTTATTCCATCAGTGGTGCATTGCCTTCTTGGTAATGCACTAACTGGCATCGAAAATATGCATAGAGACAGGTAGCTATAGCTCATTGACCTAGGGAGCTGGCTAAACCTTATGCCAGAGAGTTAAGACAAAGAACATGTTGGGCTCATGTTGCACCATCTGAAAGGCATGACATAGACCTTTGAGGACCACTCTGGAGACTCATCGTAGAGGTATTTACAGGGAAGATAGTTTAGAAAAATGGGCCAAAGCCAAGTGTTTGCAAAATGGGCCAAATCCAAGTCCCACTCAAGAGTCCTGAAAGCCTTTTTCTGCCCCTGAATGTGAACAGTTTCCTCCTGCAGCCCCTGCCTTATGGAGGATCAGCACTAAACTGTGTCTGTTGTCTGTAGCATATTCTCCACTTCATAAAGTCACTCTGTTCATAATTAAGAACTGAGACGGTATGTTTTGTGCTAGAAACAGCAGTCAAATGACTGAAAAATTAAAATGGTAGTTTCAGTTTTACAGGTTAAAATAAAGGTACCAAAAGGCTACTTTGAAGCCGTTTCCCAGAAGGACTTCTCAATAGACCAGGCTTTCCCAACCTAGGGTTCACGAATCCCAAGGGGTTTGTGGTGCCGTTGCCATTGCTTCATGAGAACTTCAGTGTTTCCAGTCTGTTATCTTCATCGTCGTAAGTGTGTGGGTATGTTTGAAACAGCTTTCTATTTGAAGTATGAAGCCAGCTTTCTTGAAAAGACATTTGGAAGCTAAAAATGCAAACCTGACCACAAAACCACAAAAAACCTTCACCTTATTAAAATCTCAGGTGGTAGATCAAGGCTGATGAGCTTCAGCTGACACGAAAGATTGGAAATGCCTGTAAAAGATGGTTCTTTAAATAAGTATATTTGTAAATGAGATGTATCAGTGTCGAGAACTACATGTCCAAGCCAAGAAGCACCAAGGAAACAATGTTTAAGTGTATGTGTAGAGTTCAGTGCTGTTCTGAGACTCATTTATGACACACTGTAGAAGTAACTAGGACCAGCACTGGTGCATCTGCCCCCTCAGAGATGCTCTGAGCAGGACTAGCAGAGATTTGTGCAGATTTTCTCATATCCTCATTGTCCCTGTGGGGTCTCTCGCGCGAGCGGCAGTGACAGACTGCTGATGGCCCCCTCTGTCCACTGACAGACAAAAGCTTTAGTCAGATTTACTGAGTCACAGCCTTAGAAAAACACAGCCTGAGCCCTGCGCTCTGCCATTTTTCCTCCCCGACGCCTCCCGGCAGCAGCGCAGATTTACTTGTTTAATGGTAAATAAGGGCAATTTACGAATCGAGAGTGGAGAGGCCAAGCCGATAGCCCTCCACCGAGTGTTTTGCTGAGATTGTTTTTTAAAGAGGGGCTGAGTGGAGGCTATGCAGCGCACCGTTCCTCCACTTTATGCACCGCGCCGTGCTTTGGGTGCAGTGATAAGGAACGCCTCCTCAAACAGTAATCTCCATTGACCTTGTGTTCCAAGCGGAAGACACCACCCTGTTTGAACATGACAACAACGGATCCCATTTATTTCAAGCGCCGGCATTGATTTTAATTTACCTCGGTGGCTTTCCATTCAGAGAGTATTAAGCTTGTTGCTTCTCTCTCTCAAGATTTTTCTCAGACATTTTATTTTTTGTTGTTGTTTTTTGTTTCTCATCCATTCATCTGTAAGTCAGATTAGAGTAGGGGAGTTTGTGCGGTAATGCGCTGATTAATGAAGCCCAGTGCGGGTTCCCAGGGTGCCCTGCTACTGAAGGGTGTGATTGGATGAAAAGCGAGTTAATGGAGTCTCGCGCCGGGGCCGGCCAGCGCTGGGCTCCAACATCCAGCTTGAGCCGGAGAGAGAGATTTTGTGTGTGTGTGTGTGTGTGTGTGTGTGTGTGTGTGTGTGTGTGTGTGAGGGAGAGAGAGAGCGCGGCCATCTTTCACAGACGGAGGGAGAGAAAGGGAGAGGGAGGGGAGGGGGTGATGTTGAACTTGTGCCAAATGTTTGGTGGCAGGCTTGTTGCTAGGAAATGAGGATCCTGAGGCAGAGTGGTGCACAGCGAGCTGTAATGAGGGACAGAAACAGGGGCTGCAGAAAAACATGGAAAAAAAAAACACATTTCACACAGATTCAGGCTGCAAGGGGAGGAAACGGTGCAAATTCCAGTTTCTAGTGCTGTTTTTCTGCACAATTTGGTTGAAACAATTTCAATGTGCTTATGCTTTTATGCCTTTTAAGTGTATGTTTTAAGAAAGATCACACAATTTCTGCACTCGACACGGCCCAGAAGTGCTAAAGTGTCCTGATGGCTGCGCTTTTTTTATTTATTTTTTTTCCCTCCCCCCTCAATGCCCTGTAATTTGATCAGTCTTGGCACATATGTGGTGCATAATGCCAGGGCATTAACCTTACTGTGCCAGTCCTGCCTGCTCCTACTCAACACACAGTCTCTGAAGCCACTGGCACAGAACGCTGCACTCTTAAAGAGACAGCAGCACCACTCCAGCTGGGGAATGTGTGCACAGTGTCACGTTGAGAATGAGGGAGGTGAGCGAGAGGGAGGGAGGGTGTGTCTGTGGGTGAGAGATGAAAATAATTAAAGGAGGAGTCAGGAGGGCCTCCGAGGCCCCAGCTGCAGATGGTTCTAGAACAGCCTGGGGACATAAAAGAGGCGTTCTTGCAAGCGTGTGCCAGTTTCACTGAATGGATGCTCCGTCCAGGGAGGATGTGGCTGTGTAGGGTGGTAGCTGTGAAAGTGTCACCTGCGAGAAAAAAAGAAAAAAAAAAAACACAAACGAAAAAACACTCTCATTCTTACATGTGTAGCTTATATTTCACACCATATGCTGGCACACTGCAGGCTTTCAGAGCTCTAAGTGCTCGACTGCACACAAAGCAGACTCAGCCTCATCAAGACTAATGTCAGCACAGAGTGACGCTGAGTGAGAGAGAACACACCATTAACCGGTACAGTACAGCAGCCTGAACCATGAAGTGGCATATACACCTCTCTCTGCCCCCCTCCCCCACACTACCTCTCTTTATACCACTTCCCCTCTCTCTCTCTCTCTCTCTCTCTCTCTCTCTCTCTCTCTCTCTGTCACTCACTCTTTCTCTCACTCTTTCTCTCAATCTCTCACTCTCATTCTCACACTCTCTCTCATATTACCTCTCTATACCTCCTCTCTCTACCACTTTATCTTTCTTTCTGCCTCCCTTGCTTTCTCTCTCTACTTTTGTCTGTCTTTCTTTTGCTGTTTTTTGTCCCTCTCTCCCTTTCCTTCTCTCCATCTCCTCTCGTTCTCTGTTTCTTTTTTATTTCTTTCTGTCTCTCCAACTCTCTCTCCCATATTTTCTGTGTTTCTTTTCTCCATCTTCTCTCTTTCCATTTCTTTGTCTTTTGCTCTTTCTGTTTTCTGTCTCTCTTTCCCCTTTTCTCTCCGTCGTCCCCTATTGCTATCTCTTTCTGCCTCTTCCCCTTTCTCATATGTGGCATATGGGAGGTTGTATGTGTCCTTTATTCTCATAATGACAGCTCATTCATTAAGGCTTTACTGATGAATGCACTAAGGTGGCTCGCAGTGCTGTACTGTCCTACCTACACAGAACCCCCCCCCCCCCCCCCCCCCTCTCTCTCTCTCTCTCTCTCTCTCTCTCTCTCTCTCTCTCTCTCTCTCTCTCTCTCTCTCTCTTTCTCTTTTTCTCTCTCTCTCTCTCACACAAACACACACTCACACCCACTCTCTCTCTCTCACTCACACACACACACAGCCTCCTGTGCACGTATTCAGGCAGCCCTCATGCTGACCTTGAGCTGAATCTGGCGTCAGCTGCCCTACACACTCTGTCCCTCCTCCCCTCCCCCTCTTCCGCCCAGAAAGATCACACAATGCAAATTGAGTGAGTGAGTGAGTTTGGTGGGGGGGCAGGCAGACTCTGCCTGCCTGCAGGCTGTGACTGCAGGCGATTGGTCACAGTGTTGCTTTGCTCTGATGAAATTTAATCTCACCATATTTACATGCAGAATTTCACTCTTGGCAAGCCCTATTAAATAGATTTGTAAATGCACTTCATCTTGATTAGAGTTCATGCCTCTTTCTACTCGTCACTAGATGCAGACACACTTAAAGCGATCAGCTGTGTTCCTGCTTTCAACTGCATGGAGAGTTAAAAGAAATAAAATAAAAAATCTTATGTTGTGGTGCCATGGTGTCAATGTTGATGGCTGGCTTTACCTGCCTTTTCAAATCTTGCCTGCCATGCCTGAAGGCTAGCATTGGTTTCTTATGCTAACATGCTAATGAGTTGTGGGCTGGGGCTGGCCCTATGAGGGCTGCTTCCTTCAGCACAGAACAATATTGTGTTCTGCAGTCTTTATTAATGCCACGAACTTTCAGTAAAGAGTATGTATTATTCAGTAACTGCTGTGGAAGTAATATGCAAGTTATGTATTTTGGAGAATGAAAAATGATGAAAGACTGGAGCTGTTCAAAGATCCTTGGAGTTTAAGTAGTCTATCCCCTTAAAATCCCAGGCTTATTACATTCTAAGACATATTATTCAGTAACTTACAGTGCCTGTCTGAGTTATTCTTAGGTTGCAGACGTGCATAATGGAAGTTCGAACCCACTGGCAGATCCTACCATCTTAGTTAAAGCTAATAATATACTTAAACTAACAACAATCCTTAATTCTGGAAAATGTTCAATTTGGTCTGAGAAATATGTTTAATCAGCAGATAATATTGTCTTCCAGTAAGTTTCTTCAGTGTTACTTGAACAGATGATTTGTGCCGTATTCTCATATTTTTGAAAATATTAGGAGGTTCCACAATAGCTCCAGCTGTGAAAACACATTCCAGAAATCACCTTTGAATGCCTATTTGCAGTATTATTTCTAAAGCAAATTCTTCCTGTGGGAAGGTAAATGAATGGAGTTGAGTCAGATGCTGACTGTTTTGTGCTAATAGCAGTCAGTAATGCTAAAATTCATGTGATGACAAGGCTTAATTGTACAATTATGCGCATGTTGCATCTTTAGCCATTTGCCCCTCCTCTCTCCCCCCGTTGCTAATTTCATTTATGTATCCGCAGTGCAAACACACAACAGCAGCCAGTTAGAAGTTATTTGACATCTCGCTGTCTGTGTCTAATTTGCTGTGAATCAGAGAGGCATTTGCGCAGGGTTGAGCTAGGTGGCCGTTTACTCAGCGGAGCGATGTTTGCAGGCTTAATTGAACCATCATTAGTTGACATGAGTGTAGTCACATGGGCCGCGTGTGCTAATGTGGAGCTGGGAGGCAGTGGGATGCTGGGCTCAGGCAACATGGGTAATCACTCCAGTACTCAGGCGGAGCCAGCATTACAGCCGTACAGGTTATAGAACGGCGAGACAGATGCACATAGACTAGATTATAAACTATTTTTAGATGTTTTATTCAGTATTTCAAGTTTTTGGGAACTGCAAGAGGTTATGAAGTAATAAATAATATGATCATTCATTTATGGTTATTTCTCATCAAGTTATCTGCCACTAGATTTGATCAGTTCTTCCTGAGTTTTAATTTATAATTTAATTTGTCCTTTCATCATTTGAAAGCTGTAAATTGTCATTTTTAAAACCAGTTTTTAATATTTACAGCTTATTAGAGCAGTTGTAGCAGTCTGTCTGTCTCTGTCTGTCTGTCTCTGTCTGTCTGTATGTTTGTCTATATATCTATCTGTCCACCTACCTGTCTGTCTGCATGTCTGTCTGTCTGTCTGTCTATCTTTATGTATAAGTAATTTGACTCCAGTTTTCGGTACATCTAACAGTGCACACTGAACATACAACTTACTGCAGATGGCAAAATATTTAGCATGAGAAATATGATCCTATTTCCTATTTCCCAAATTATACAGTGTTAATAATACAAATAAATACAGGAAATAAAATTGTAAATATTGAAAATTAAATATTGGTTAGTTTGGAAATATTCTTTGGTAATTAAACTTTAATATTTTATTCTAATAAGTATAGCAAATAAAATTATAAATATTGGAAATTAAATATTGTTCATTTTGGAAAAAAAATTGTTTTTTTATTGTAATATGTTGAAAATAAAATACCACTAAATACTGCTACTAATAAACATACTGGGATATTAGGGACGGGGGTGCGGAGCTGAAAACATGATGTGGCATGTGCAGAAATGTCACATTTTATATTTTGTATTGTATAGTTTTTGTAGTATGTTGACTTCTGTGAAGAAATGGAAATTGTTCACTAAAATTAGCATAAAATGCTGTATTAAAGTTTGTTCCCTGTAGGGGAGCGTTATCTTATTTTCATGAGGAAAATCAACAAAACATGTCATTTGACTAGGGGTGGTCACACTTTTGCATACGACTGCAACTTTCTTTGACCCCTAATGTAATGTGTTCATAATTTTTTTTAGTTTGTGAAAATGAACTGGTCTTGTGTTTACTTACTGTTTGTTTCAGTGTTCTATAGCACTTCCTAAAGGGGAGAAGTTATTAAATATGTATAAATGAAGTATGTCCTGGATGTCATAAGCCGGGAGTGATTTTCTTTACCCTGTTTCTGACTTGAGAGGAGTGCAGGTCCTGAAGTGAGGGCAAGTCAGACCCAGTGATCTTTTCTGGAGTACTGATTATCCTTAATAGGTTGATTATATCTTGTTTAGTGACTGAGCCAAACCTGACAGTGATAAATGTGTGGAGGACAGACTCGGTTATGGCTCTGTGGAGTTGGTTTAACAGCTCCCATGGAAGATTGTACTTACTTAATTGATACAGAAGTTAGATGCCCACTTTAGGTCAGATGATAGTTCTCAGAGACCTGAAGTATTCCACAGTGGGCACAGTACTATTGAAGATGGTAAGGAGGGTCAGTATAGGGGCAGTTGTTTCTAAAACTGAAGTCCTCTGAAGTAGCCATCTGAGGCTGGCTGGAAAGAAACATTTTAGACTTATAACTGCAACCTCATTGGTTTCATATTGTTGAAAACTGTGATTGTGAACCTTTGAACACTAGTTTATACACAATGTAGCCACATGTGCATTGCATGCACTTACACCCATGCAAAGTTCTTAAGTACAAAAACTTTTCTTCCTCAAATGTACACAGTTACAGTCGTGCACGCTTGGAAAGCGCTCTTGAGCACAGATGAGGTTAGTGCATACACTCCTCCAATTGCTACAAATCTCCTCCAAATGTGTTCCTTTTGTATCATTGAGCGGCGCTTGAATTGATCGGGCCTCAAAGGCTCATGTGCGCGTGTGCTGGCTCAGTGTTTGATCCAGTAAAGTGCTCTCCATAGCCAGTGGAAGCCCCTCTTCCTGCTCGCCCCCGGGGAGGAAGCCCGTGGCTGAGAGGTCAGGCTAATATTTACAGATAATAAGTGCATGCTGCTGGAGGTCCACAGGCATCTTGCTGAGGGTTAGTTACCCAGCGCCTTCAATCAGAAAGCAGCTGCTAACATCCTGCCTCAAACACCACCACCACCACCACCTCCCCCCACACACACACCTCCTCAGACCACTCGCCTCAAACACCAGAGCACTGCTCTACTAAGCACTCCCACTGAAACACTGATGCGCCGGGGCCATGAAATCGCTTTAGTAGATGAAGTGAATCGACAGCAAGAGACACCGAGACATGCTTGATTGTTTCTTAATGTGCTGAGGATTGGGGCTAACACATTTTTACATGGATCTGTGGACGAGGGCGCACAAGCGTGCTAATAGGACACAATCAATAAAACATCTCGGAGTGTGAAACAGTGAATCCAGTATGTACGAGGATCTGACTGAACAAGTGAGCTGCTGGGATTTTGAACGACATTAACTAATTACGCTGTGTTGATCTCCTGCATTTCTTATGCATGAAGTTTGTTGACCTGCTCCATCAGTTGGAGTCACTTATGACCCAGAAGCACATTTTGAATTTTATGCACTGCATTTCAGAGGGAAGTGTCAGTTTCTGGTGATGCCAGTGAGATGGCAAATCTCTATTAATGATATCCGTAGCAGGCCAATAGCAGAAAACGGATGAATTAACAGAAAAAATGATTAATCTGATTCAATCCTGTAACAAATGTACCCTGAAAAAGCACATGCTCACATTGTGTGATTTGATGCTGTATTTTTCTTGCTGTGGATTAATCGTGTTCTGTGGGGCAGTAAAGTAGATTTAATCAATTTCACAAACTGGAACTTTCTATGTGCTACTATGCTTTCTGAAAAGAAAACTGTGAAGAATAACTTGTCTGTAATAGACATATGTAAATGTTAAGTGTCATCAAACTGTCATGTTTTTTGAGGGGGGAAAAAGTCCTGAAAGTTTGTAAGAAATATTTTAGACAATATTCAAATAAGGCAGAAGCACATGTGAATCTTGACAGCAGTGATGTATTCATCTAACTGTTATTGTTTGAGGGGGTGATATGATATCAAGAGAGATGATACCATTCTGCCAGTATCAGTGTTTTTCATTCAGAATTTTGGTGCAATTTATAATCGTAACAAAAGAAGGGTGGAGAAGAGAGGGACAAAGAGAGAAAGAGGGGGAAAGAGTGATGCAAACTCGCCAATCTCCATGAGAAAAGTGGCTCACTAGCTCACCACTGCTTTTTCTTGCATGTAGTGAATGTGTCATTCCACGTTTGAGAGCTACAAATCTGTGTTTATTGTTTGAATTTCACAATAATATTGACACAGCATAAAAGCTGAAACTTCTATTTGATCAGAAGCCAATAAAACCCTGAAACAGCCCAGTGTTTTTCACCAAATTTGGAGTTTGTACACAAATGGGCCATTGCGTCTTTCAATATGATGCAATAGAATACATCATGTTTGTGCAATATGTCTTGCAGTCAAAGCATCATTGACGGCTTCACCTTACGGAGGGCTACCTGAAGAGCTGTTGAACGCCTCTTCACCCTGTTCTGTGGCCTTAGGCTGGGCCTGTGGTGTATCTCCTTCTGATTCATGGTCTACTTATGGAGCTCCTAACAGGAGAGCTGGAATTTCTTTCAAAGCCATGGCTCACATCATATATTATGTGCGGCGGTGGGGTGGGCCTCGTATGTAGCTGCTGCTCGTTGGGTTGCTGCTCGAAGCAGCAGTAACACTGCGCAGATGTTGAGGCTGTGTTCAGCAGCTGTCGAGCGGAGGACTTCGGTGAGGAGGGATTCGCACGCCTCTCTAAAAGATTGCTCCTTTCACATCCCCTGCCATTGTTGACGGGTAATGATTTGCACATTTTCTCACACACACACATACACATACACACACACACACGGTCTATGCCTGTATGCATGGCTGGCCATGGGCCAAGTATTTAGCCCAACCATACATGAACCTGCCTGTGTGCCAAATGGGATGGCGTTCTTTGGAAACCGGGAGCGTATGATTATTTTCCTTTCTTTGAGCTCCAGCACCACAGAGAGTATGATCAATTTTATAGAACTGGATAGAAAACATTGGTCCAACCAATATGAAAATTTTGTGTCAACAGCAGTTCCAGTTTAAGCTGTTAAGAGCTGAAACTTTTAGTGACTGCTAATATTGTTGGACGGCCCGTTGTTGATGCCACATCGATTCCATGGCCAGGACTCCACGAAAGAAATGGAGACACTCTCTGAATGGGAAGGATCATCGTCCCTCTCACCCCATAGCTCAGTGCAATGCTAGTGCAATGCTTGTTAGGTAGTGTTACAGGATTGGCAGTTAGCATTCTCTTTCAAGCACACAGAGTTGTCCAATGATGCTGTGTTAACAGCAGTTTGAAAAGATGTGTTGGCTGAATTCACATGATTTGGAGAAAGCCTGTATAAGCCTTTGCCCCCCCCCCCATCCCCCCACCCCCCAGCTTGTTAGCATTGTGTGATACCCAGTTAGGAGGTGGAATTGGACAAATTTGGTGATAAGAAAATGAATAAAATAAACAGACTTCTCATAGTAAACAAGCCGCTAATGACGTGTTTTACTGGTGAGATTTTTGCCAGTGCATATAAGCCTGCAGGATGTCCACTTTGGCTTATACTGTCGGCCAAGTGATATATTGGTCCAGCCCTACTAGAAAAACGCATTTGTGTCTGGAAATTCAGCTTTGGCCAAACTCTTGGAAACTGACACTGATTCCCCTTCCCTGGATCTCCCTCAAACTGCTGGGTTTTTTGTTTTATTAGCTTTGTGCGCTAGCTCGCTCTCTCTTGCCTCATATAAAATGTAGTGTGTAAGTAATGAGGGTGGAAGTATAGCTGTGTAACAAACATCTTGTTCCCCTTGGGACGTGAGCATGCTCAGTGGAACGTGAAATGTCTTAACCCTGAGTTATATTGTTTTGCTGTTGCTTTCCCCTCGACTCTGATGTTAACAGGCCGTCTGTGATTTATTTGTATATTGCTTTCTAATCAGACTCTGTTTTTGGCTATAACCCCCCCCCACACCTGGCTGGGGCCCCATCACACAGCCCCTGAGGCGCAGGGGCAGAGAGAGAGTGCCGATGCAGCTGTACTCATACAGACACACACACATACACAAACACACACAGCTACCTTTAATAATGGAGCTGTGTTGTCTCCATCCTCAGTCTTGAGAAGTCTCCAACTTACTTGTACAGGCGCATGGTTTGTCAAGAGCTAAGAGAAATCTTGCTGCCTTTGGATTTCCATAACTTTTACTTTTCAACTCTACTTTTCAACTCTACTCTAATGCTAAACACCAGCTATTTTCTGATATTGTATATAATTATATGGTACTCGCAAAAGTCCACTGATTTATTTGCTTTTCCATGCTTTTCCAGTCTAAAGTAATCAAAAGGTTTTTTCATTTATCAGCATAAAGAACACCGCACACAACCATATATTTAACAAACTTACACAAAAGCCTTTTCAGTATTTCAGTATTATTACATCTTTCCCTTTTTTTTTAGGAGACAGTTATTTTTTTCAGTTATTCAAAGAAATCGACAGGTTGTTTTCCCCTCCTTCAAAATTTGGTCTTAAAGCTGCATTTTCTGCTTCTCACAATCTAAATAATTCCAATTCCAAATTTAAACATATCAGTCCAAAAGACTTTACTCCACATCCTGATGTCCAGTTTTGGTGTATCTAATGCAAATTTTCTCCAATTTTGTCTATTTGTCATAGGTCTTCTTGATAGCTGCACGTTTTTGAGACTCGTAGCACTGAGCTGTCCTCGCACTGGAAGGGTGGATTTTTGTGGATTTTTTTCAGATCTGAAACAAGAGTGGAGCTCTCCCAAACTATGAAAGATTCAAATCCTGTTTATCTGATTGTGGCAGTTTGGGTGCTCTACCTGCTCTTACACAGTTGTTAGGAGTCCCATTTCTCTACATCTTGTCACAATTTTTTACTTTTAAAAAAACTCCAACTTTGGAAACTCCAGTTTTTTCACTTTCTGCTTCCTAATGAAAGTGGATTATGTTATGTCTAATCTCCTCAGAAATACCTAATTTAGCCATTTTAAATGAATGTTAAAGAAATTAGCCAGACAGCTTAGGTGTGTTTGGGTAGTTGCATGTCTGAATGTTAGTAGAGAGAGAGGGAGAGAGAGAATATTTTACAACTGCATGTTCATTAAAAAGTAGTATTTGTCTACATCAGTGATTGTCAAACCAGTCCTCAGTGACTCCCAGACTCCAACTGAACTTGCAACCTGGAGAGAGAGAGAGTTAAAATGTGGACTGTCTGCAGGTCCCTGAGGACCATTTGAGAATCACTGGCCTATAAAGAAGAAGAATATAACTATAAAGAAGAACAGTGTTTTGTATCTTTTTGCCAAAAGATGGTTTTAACACCTGAATGTTTTGAGTGCTTCATAGAGCTGAGATCACAATATATGGGGTAAAGTGTTATTTTCAAAGCCAAGCTGTCCCAAATATTGTCACAAATATGTAGAAGTATGATGTTGTGATTTCCTCAAAATAAACCGGACTGCCTGGTTAACCTTTTAATAAGTTATGTTTCAAACTGATGTCGGGACCCAGAGTTCCCCGTCCTCTGCTCCAAAGTCCCAGACGATGTGGAAAAACGTTACTAATTAATTAATGTTAAGTTAAAGACTTAATTTTAATTGAATCTATTCTCTGATGCAAAAGAAAGTAATAAAGTATGCTCTTATGTAAAAAGGTAACTAATCAAAAAGATTGAAGTAGCATTCTTGCAAAAAGTCAAAGACAGATGAAAAACCAAACTTCAGCTGTAGGTTCCTTTTTGAAGGAGAGAAAGAGGTCCCTCTTCGTTTATTAAGTTCCAAGTGACAAGATGGTCTCCAGAAAGTCAAAATGTACAGACAATACAAATGCATTTCATCTTATACTCAAAACTGAGCAACCTTATCACCCCTCCCTGGGCGCGTTCTTCGCCCCTCCTTTTTTAATGTTCCTTGACCCAAGTTCTGGTCCCCAATATGCCTCTTTTTTTTTTTTAAGAAATCTGATAACCTTATTTCTCACCCAACTCGAGATGTTGTTTTTTTTTTTTTTATTATTCATTTTCTCTGCCTTGTTTCATCAGGTCTTCCTGTCCTCCCAGTGTCCATTGTTTGTAACACTTTTTATTACTTTGGTTAAAAGACTGGTTCTTACCAACCCTTGTCAGCTAGCCTTCCTGCTCCCAGTTAGCATCTACTGTACAAGCAGTGTTTTCTCACTCTTTCTGACCAGGTGTCTCCCTAGACACAAAGACTCCTTTCATTACAATACCCTGCTTTGTTTCTGGAGTGGAGTTCACTCCATTCCATATATGGAAATGTTAGGCCTGCTCTTCCGGTCCCTGTCTGCCTGTCTCAGTTAAATGCTTATAGGCCTGTCTGTCTCAGTTTTAGTGCTTATAACTCTATTTTTAATCATTCCCAAGCTAATGATTATTACAAAATTTTCATTCATTTAGGGTTCAAGGACGTATTTCTTCAAAAACCTCAACACTGACAAGGCAACATGGCAATTCATAGTTTAAACATATTGAGACGGTCTGTAGTCAAGTTTAGGCATAAAGCTCTGGAGCATCTCACTTTGTTATACCTACAGTTTTAACTAACCCTGTTTATGTCTGGCCTCTTAAATGGAGAGAGATTTTTAAATAGGAAGTGACCCTAGAGATGAAGTATGAAGCATCTGCCTCAAAGCCTAAAAGAGAAGTGTCAGGTACTCTTAGCATCATAAGCTGCTGTGCTTGTACTTAGTTGTACAGAGAGCAGCAGCAGGGCTTTGAGCTAGTGACATAACTCGTTGACGTTGTGGAGCATGCAGTGATGCGGTCATTATCTGTGGATTGCTGGAAGATGTGAGTCATCAGGCAGGAAGAGCACATTTCTCCATCAGGCTGTTGAGAAGAGGTGATTTAGAACATAAGGGGGGGGAACAGAAACCCATGGCTTGTTGTGAATTTCTCACAGCTTTGTCAGTATTTCACATCAAGGCTGAGCATTTCATGCCTTTTAGAAATACAGGTAACATTTTCCAGCAGAAAAACAATCATGTGCTTTGTGTCTTGGTAATGAAATGATAATCGCACACTATTGATTGTGATGTTTTAATATCAATTGCATTACATGACACCGTAATCATTGACATCGCCTGATCTAGATTCATCTAGATATGTGTTATCACTGGCTGCCGTTTGCTATCTGCACATGGAAAGCGCATCACTCCTCTGCACCCACAGACTTGGTGTACCATGACTACGCACATTCACTATACAGAAATTAAATGATTCTATTAATAAATGAACGGTTCCCCCACTTTCCACATGGAAATCCTAATGAGCGCTTTACAATTACCCATAACAATCGTGGAGGCGTGGTGCCGCTATTAGGCCTGTTAATGCTAAGTGCTGAATTCCCTGCAGTTTTGGGTGCTGTGGCTGGCTCCAGTGTTTCTAAATCCCCGCGACATGAATATTCAAACAGCTCCATTAATGAGAGCGGAGCTGGATGAAGGCTGCAGGCTCTGTGATGCTCTGAATAGGAATATGAAGCTGCACAGCTGGTGGGTATACATGCATCAGGATGTGATGTAGGGGTATTTCTGCCCTGAGATCATTTGCGGAGAGAATTCTTTATTTCTTTATTTCTTTCTTCTTTCTACTTTCTCTTTTCAAACAGAAAGCTGCGAAATCCCATTCGTTTGAAATGGAACTGATTCAAGTGGAGAACACAAATGTATTGACAAAGGAGTTCCAGAGCACAAAAGAACAGCGGCTCAAAAAGCTTAAGATTCTTAGATCTCCGTTACTAATTAGCACCGTTTCAGTGAAAAGCCTTTACGAGCAGGTTTTACCCAGTGCGAACATTTGATAGATTTCTTGTGTCTTACAAATTTATCTAAAGCTTCTGGTCTTATTACAAGGTCAGAACCTAAATGACCAGAAAGACTATTTTTCTTACTTACTGTGTAGCATCACTATGTAAGATACAACAGTATCAGTATGTCCAAAAGTAAATGGCGCAACCAGTACCGTCTGCCATTTGCAGCTCTGTTTCTGTTTGACCTTATTGGCTCATCAGTAGGGCTGAAAGATTCATGTGTTTTTTATTGAAATCGCAGTTTAAAGAGTACCCATTTTCAAATTACAAAAGCCACAGTTTTAATTATAGCCTATATTATTATCTGCATTGTCTAAAGAACTGCCCATTCAGAAGCTCACTACGTTCAAGCCTCAGGGAAGGGAAAATAGATGTACTGATGTTCTTGGACAAAAAAATTGGCCTGAGGTCATGCATTTAACTTGCATGAAAAAGTGAGTTTTTGGCCTTAAGTTTGTCTAAAGTTAAGTGAGCTTTGTAAAATCTCTACAGGAGAAATGTTTGTGGAAAAATAAAGAAAAAAAAGTCCATAATTGTCCACTCAGTTTTAGACTTTAAGTTTCAGGACTTTTTGTCAGTTGTAAAATTTAAGTTGAAATGCACACCTTTAAAATGATCCTTAAAACATTTGACCGGAGATGAATGCTCAGGATGCGTTATGCAAGTGAGCGCTGGACTATAATATGTATGAAATATTTGCTTTTAAATCACACTAAATATTGGCCAATACAATTGTTCAGCTGTACTTGCCACGTCATCAAAATCCCTCAAATAATATCATATTCACTTGTTCTAGTGCTTAATATTTCCATTGGAAGTTCTTAATGATTCATTTTTGGAGGCCTGCGTTTTGTAGTATTTCTGATGGCACTTTTTCTTTATGCCCGAGTGCTGTGGATTTGCAGTGGGAGTTCTCTGTATGTCCAGGAGACAGATGTTCAGCTCCTTATACCTTTTACTGGTGGCTTTGAAAACCACAAGATGGATACTCTCACAGGAAGCAATACTTCTTTACCAGGATCATTTAATGTTTCTGTCTCTCTCTCTCTCTCTCTCTCTCTCTCTCTGCCTCTCTCTCTTTCTGTCTCTCTCTCTCTCCTGTCTTCTCTGTGGTTCTTATCTTCTGGGCTCAGGAAGTAGTTTGAATTAACAGGCTGGCTTTGAAGCCATCAGGCGAGGTTAGCCCCACAAGTATTTCCTGTTATGGCATCGCTCTTAATCCATGAAACCAGATTTCTCATCTGTAAAGTAGATAATGTGTCTGGAAAAGCAAAAACATTTACTCTGGGTTATCATGATTAAGCAGCTTAGCGGCGCTACAGAGCACTGGGGAGTAGCAGCAGGAGACAGAGTCTCTCTCTCTCTCTCTCTCTCTCTCTCTCTCTCTCTCTCTCTCTCTCTCTTCCTCTCTCTTCAGCACCCCCCTCAGAAAATATCACCGCTGGATTGATGCAGTGAGCCTCTCTCAAAAAACAATCAATTTCAGCCCCCATAATAAATCGTCTGTTTGTTTCAATTCATGGCAGCCTGAAATGTGGGAGCTTTGTTTCTCATCATCGTGTCATATTCAGTTAATGAACCAACTGTGCGCCCGACATTATTGACTGATAAATAGCAGAGGAAATTGCATTTGATTCTCTTTCATATTTACATATCACGGCGTTCAAATTAATCAACTGCAAATTCCAGCGCTGCCACCATTTAAAAATACATTCAATTTCATGGCAAATCAAAGATGCCACAGCTTAACATAAACGCTTCTTGATCTCAGCATAACCTTAACGTAAAATGCTCACTCTGTACATCAGCATGGATCAGTAATGTGTGTATAGACGCAAACTGAAGTTTTGCACATTATTCTGTGTGCCTGAACTCATATAAAAACACGCAAACATGGTAATAAACACTGTTGCTCCTGGCACTGTCATCTCCTGTCACACCCAAATACACAATCTGACTGCCAGAATGTGGCGGGCTAATAGCATGTGGTGCAGACATGGTCTGAAATGAGGCATAGTTTGACCTTTAATTCGTATTTAGCCTGTGTGTTTTTGACATGGTAGATGGGTGTAATTCAGGTTATGAACAGTGTTTTGTGATATAAATCAGAGCCACACACTGTCTCTCTTGCGCGCTCTCTCTCTCTTTCTCTTTCTCTCTCTCTCTCTCTCTCTCTCTCTCTCTCTCTCTCTAAATTCAGTAGGATGTTTCTGGGCACTCAGTACTACGCTGGCTACAAGTTCTTTTAATCTGTTTAATTGGTGTGTTCTTTTTTTATTCCGTCAAAATTTTGGACCCTTTTTTCAACCCTTTTTTCATCCCTAGTCAAAAATGAACCAAACGCCTAAAAAATGCTTTACTGACTTAAGCTCGTCACTGACTTTAAACTGTGATTTGTCAAATACAGTTCGTTAGTAATTCTCACCTGTCACATTTCTTAAAGCAGAACTCATCAAAGTCCTAAATGATGCAAGTATTGCAAAGAGTTGCCAGATCCTCCCAGTGTCCCTTTTTGTAAAAGCTTGTTCTGCTCGTGTATTAAATGTCTCTTTGCATTTAAACTGCTTTTATCCTTTTTAACCCTCACAGTATTGAGAGATTCATGTCAATAACACTACAACAGAGCTGAAAAGGTGGCTGCTGTGAGACTAGTAACTGCTATAAAGACTGCCATGTGAGCTTGAAACCACTAGTGCATGTTGTTCACATATAAGAGGTGTTGCAAGCTGAAACAAGCCACTTACTTTGTGTTTTATTGGCAGGATAACAATTCACGAGATGTCAATAGCAGCTATCAGCCAACTGATCTGTCAGTCAGTCTCTAGATCTCTCTGATATACACTGGACAGATGCTCGCCATTCTTACATAAAAGCCACATCTTGCCCTCTTACACAAAGCAGGAAGTGCTTGTGTGCGTGTTTCATCCTTACCAATTTAGCCCTCTTCTCCCTCCTTCCTTCTTTCCCTCCCACACTCCCTCTCTCTCTCAAAGTAAAAAGCATTCCCATCATAGGATTCAGGCTCTAATTAGTAACCCTTTGAGTGGAGGAGTGTGAACCAGGCAGATGTACAGGGACGGCTGAATGAAAGGGAAACGGATACATGTGCTTGTTCGCGGAGTTTTCGCTGCTAAATTGGCTCTGATGAATCCCATTTTGCAGCACAATTAGATTAGAAAAAGGGATCTGAAATCAGCGCGGGACTCTGAAATCAGTACGACACGTCTTTGATGAACCCTTTAACGCGGTGAGAGTGAAATGGTGGTGAGTGGGGAGGCCCTGTTCTTTCTGATCCCATTTAATCAGCTATAGAGGACATTAACCCGTGGGGACTACGCCTCAATATAGAAGATAAGCATGATTAGTCTTTCATAAATAAACCACAGCAGTTTGACACCTAGCGTATACAAGGAGATGTAGCAAGTCCTAACTCACTAATAGGAAATGAGCCCAAGGGACAGAGCCATTATACTGCTATACAATGACCTCAGTGTGTAGCACTCTGCTAAATGCTAACAAATTGGCCCAGGGACTGGTGAATTAAACAACTGCACCTACAACTCCCATCCCACAGTACAAGCCCAGAGGCTCACAGAAGAGCCTGTGTTTAGTCTACTGTGAGCTATTAGCCTTTATAAACACTGTGGGATAAAACGGTGGCCTCCAAATGTAGAAGTTAGTGTGATTATCGTTAGCTGAGCCTTCAGGCCTTTACATGCTAAACAGGGTTTGTTCAAACAAATAATATAATTGAAACATCTATAGCTGATGATATCTTTCATACATTGAAAAATTTTATTAGCCCTTTGATTTACTATTTGTCTCTAAAAGAGGCTGAGCTGGAGTTACAGACATCAGAGTTGTTTGCAAAAGTACTGAAAGTTTCAGCTCCTGGATGAAGTGATGAAACTCTGTGCTCCGTTTGCTTTTTCCAAAAATGGAGAGTAGCCCAGGGTCACAGTTTTACCCATTTTTCTGAAGAGTAGAGGGTATCTTTGCTAGACATTCAACCCATTGTTCTATAAAACAAAAAAATACCCACAATATTGCATTGAATGTGTTTTGATGCAAACCAGATGGTCCAAATGGCTCCAAATGTTTTGCATGTCCATGTCACGTTATGTAACAGTCTCTAGGCTGATGAATTTTCCTAAATAAAATGAACAAATTTTCATTTTAACTCCCCTTATAAAGATTCTATTAAAGTATCATTTACACATATTTCTTACCCCAAATACATGAGGTCAGAAGATTATAGAGAATAGTATGTCATGCAGTGTCAGATCTGTTGGAGAGTTAATAGCTCGCTGTGTTTAGCTTAGGTGTGATTTTAATCTGATTTGTGTATGGAGTTTGTATAATGCTTACTGGAGGCAACAAGCTCCCATTACTTGGGCTCTAGTGCAAAACTAGAGAAGCGGTCTTGAGACTCCAAGTATGATGAGGTTGATCACTTACATTTAGTTAATTTAATGTTTTACTAGACTCTCACTTTAAACTTGTACTAATCTTTAAAAAAACCCAGACTAACACACCTCCCACGGAACATGATGTGGATGGTACAGAAGCTATGCGCTGTTTAGAAACTAGAGAAAGATACAGGAAAATGATGGGACGTTTGCAGGGGGCGGCATGGTGCGGTCACTGATACCTGAATCGCTTTTGGGTGCATTTTCTGTGCTTCGTGTCAGACCTTCACAGAACTCATCTGTGTTGACTTGATACTAGGTGCGTAATGCGCCCTCCCACAGTGCTGTGGAAGCCTTGAACAAATACAATTTGCACATCATTTGGCTAATGTGGTTTCGATTATCTAACTTATTTTCCTGCTAGTGGCGCAATTAAATTCAGAGAAACAAGATGTTGGTGGCAGAAAAAGGAAAATGTCACAGGCGGTAGTGATGCGGCGAGCTAAGCACACAATAGGCCTGCTGATAAAGTATAGGAAACAAACTCAAACTCAGCCGCCCACTCACTCCACTTACTGCAGCTTGTTCCAGTGAAGCCCCATTCCTGCAAAGAGAGTGGAGGGAAACGCTATCCTTGCTCGTTCATGGCACATGTTTGAATATTTAATGCCAGAGGTCAGCCCTGTGAGGGTACAGCCCTACATAAAGTATTGGTCAAGCTCCCTGTTCCTTACAGCCTCCAAAAGAGCCCAGATGAATTTGCGATGATTGACTCACCTATATCAGAGCAGAGTTATTGTTGCTTTACTGTTGGCCTGCCTCCAGTATCACAGCTGCGCTGTAACTGAGATTCATACTGTATTACTTCATGAATAGATGCTCGTATTTTTTAATGTAAGCAGTTTAGTGTTCCGAAGTTGTTGGCTTGCACGTTCGCATGTGTGCGCATTTGCATGTATGTGGAAATGGACTTTTATTGTAAACGCTCCTGTCTCGCTGTAGGAGGAAAGTCATGGCAGTTGAAGCTACTCTTTGGACCTCTGTTGCCTTTTGAAAATGGTGAGAAGTTTCTCTATTCCTCAGTGGAGCGATAAGGCCAAGTGCCTGTGAGGATTACATTGGCTAAGCCCTTATCACTCCAGAAAACTCACTGCCTGCTTCAATGTGACTGCGCTCCAAAATCAAGAGGAAATATTCCTCTTTTAAGTGCTCTTACTCCCATTGAAAGTCATTACTGGGGCAGAGGAGGACAAGTCGTCTTTTTTTCTTCCTCTTTTTTCCTTTCAGCCAGTCATATTTTCATATTCACACTCATGCAGGCGGTGGTGTGGCGTGTAACGCGTGGAGACAGGTGCCGCTCTCTCTGCAGCACAGCACAGCGCGCTCTTCATTAGAAAGAGATTTACAGTATCCTCAGGACAGACTTGTTCGGATGGGAGAGCGCCATGGTTACCAAACACACATTCTCACAAGAGCTTTATCCCCAACTTAAGTTTCATGTTATTGGAATATTTTTTTTCTTCTTTTTCCAGGTTTTTCTCCCTCCTTCCTTGCCTTTTTCAGACTCACCATGCCTTATAAACCTTATTAAAATCCCAGCACCTCACTGCCTGGCCTTTCTTCTGTGTTTCCTTTTTTCTTTTTTCTTTATTCCTGTCCTGCTTCTTCTCTCGTCACCTCTTTTTTCTTTGTTGCCTTCTCCATCTAGTGTCTTAGTTTCTCTTCACTTGCCCCCTTTTCCTTTAAGTGTCTCGTCCATCTTACACCGATGTCAAGAATGAATTGGGCCTTTGAAGTTTCATTGAGCACTCTATTATGGGAGGAAGCAGTGCTCGGAGTGGTCCGGAGTTTGTCCCTCATTAGGCACCGCTTCCTGACAGCGTGTGCTGCTCTTCCACCATGATAATCGATCTGTTCTCCGGTGACCACTCCAGAGGGGCCCTCATTATCTTCCTCCATCCTATTGATTATGGTGATGAAGAATATGTTGCCATGGCTCTAGCTTCAACCACTCCGTCTCTCTTATGTCTTATGTAGTCATATATTAAAGTGATAGAAATCAGTTGGAGCCAAACAGCCCTCAGGTTCTATTAAGATCGCTACATGTTCACAGCGTTTAGTCTTAATTCGCTGGCACACGTCTGGCTTGGTTAAAAATGAAGGAAAGAGGAAACGTTTAAGTTACTTTTATGCTTTGAAAGTCAGACTTAAATGGTATAAAGATATCAGGTATGAGACTTTATACTGAAAGCGGCCTTTTAAATGCCCAGCCATTAAAGTCAAATGGAGATGGTGGAATCAATAAATTGTTTCATTTACTTTTGTAATATTTCTCAGGGGATTAGGGAGCAATGGAGGGAAGTTAAATTTCACAGCCCCTGAATTGGATTGAGAAGTCCTAGATGAGGAAATCTACAGCTTTTCCCCCCCCTTCTTTCGCTTTTTCAAGGCTTCAGTAAATTTAAGCCTTCTCTGGGTTTTGTACTTTGCTCAGTGCAGATTGCCTTAAGTGGCTTATGCCAATTGCAGTCACTTGGTTGAGGCAGAGAGATGCGGAGAGAGAGGGAGGGCAGGAAGGGAAGAGAGCATTTAGCCATGCAATTACAGACAGAGTGGCTCCATGAGTTTTTCTCTCTCTTGCTTGCTTGGTCTCTCTCACATGGAGCTAATGTATGGCAAGGATGAGTATCCTCCAGCTGTTCCACCAATCAGAGCCTAAAAAACATTTGCCTCTCCATGTGGCACCAAGACATGAAACCTTCCATATGCTCCTCTCACACTCGCTTCCACTCTGTCAAATGTGGACATGCTGGAAAGCTGCTATACATATGCTGTTATTAGAGGAAATCTGAGGTTCTAAAAGATTTAGAGTTCGTTCGCAGGCGTTTGATGGTTTGTGAATCAAACAATCCTTTTGTGATCTGATTGACTTATTTTATAGTGAACTTTAAGGAGCCTATAGACTACATTTTTCTTGTATTTTGCTGTTCTTTCTGAGGGTCAACTGAAATTTGTGTGTGTTAATGTAAGGCTGTAATTCATTTTTGCATCCTCATTTTTCAACCTCTCTTTATCCCTTGGGGATTTTTTTTTTTTTGTTACTGTGCCTTTAAGACTGATGTGTAGATGACCTCTTTTCCAATTGGCTGCCTTATTGGGCCTCATTCAAAAAGCAGTACAGATTGAAACAAAAGAGATATGGGCATAGAAAACTGCTGTAAAGTGAACAGGCAGATTTACAGTACTGTGCAAAAGTTTGATGAACCTTCAAAAGGCAGTTTATCTTTTTATCAAGTGTTAATTTTCTCAGAAAAACACAAATTAGAATGAATACAACGTTAATACCACAAATAATGGTTTTATGTAAGTTAATGTTTAACAGTTTCCAAACCACTCTTTGTGGCAGCCGTGTATTATTTGTAGTTATCATTCAATACATGGGTTTGGCGAAATCAATGCTGTACTAAATTAGTCTTGTTCCTTTTTACTGTGTTTATTTTTGTTTACATTTATTGATTATATTATATAGTTTTTTGCATGCAAAATCCACCCTGTTGAAATGAAAGGTTTGAAATCATTTGCTTAGGTGCCTAATACTTTTGCACAGGACTGTGTGTGTATTTTTTGTGACATCACAAAAGTAATTTCAATCTTCTGTGATTTCAAAAAGCAATGATTTTCAAAATGATTTCATATATAGGCTGTTTGGACCAGGGAATAAAAATTTTAACAAAAGTTAAAAGTTTAACAGTATTTATGTTGTACATCGAATTTGCTTTCTCATGGCCCTTTAAAGGCTACTTTGACACCTTCCTTTAAATGGCGGCGAGAGCCGTCTTGGCAATTGGTCTGGCAATTCAGTCTCGGGGGTGACGTATGACACAGCTTTGTGTCTGATGGCTCTAAGGGCAAACACTGTCTTGCCTTGGCCATCACTCTCTAATTACCATGGCCTTGGCAGATCAATCCCTGATCCATTTTTTCCCCCACTGCACAAATGTGTCACTTCAGCTGTGTGTCTTTCCATTAGCTCGTTCAATCACGGGCTGCTGATGAGAGAGGGCGCAGTGTGGCTTTCTTATTGGCCCAGGTCCAAGGCCTTTCTAAAATAATCCTCTCCATCGATTACATTCTGTTAACTTTCAGGAGATTTTTGCAGAAGAGTAATTAGGACCCTCCCATCGCCCCAGCTGTTCTCAAGTGCCGAATGCATTGATGCATGTGCGCGCACCTTTTCGGAGCCCTTTCTCTGCGCTGTCAAATATCCTTAATGGCATTGAGCTTGAGTCATTATGGTGTTGTGTTCTGTACAGCACTGAGGTCGATGTTTCCATGAAGTCTGTTTGAGAATTCATACGTCTTAAAATAGTGAGGAATAATGAGGATGTTCTGTGTCAATGACAGTGACCTAAATTGTGAATCCTGATTCTTACTGTAACCCTGTTTCACTCCTGCCAAAAGTCTTAGACCTAAAAACGCTGTGAGCAGTTTGTTCGGAGTAGGTGATTAGTAGGGAAAGATTGGTAATAACAGCCTACAGATTGCCCATTTAAAGCTGTTCCAGGTGAGAACAGCATAAGTATCATCCAGATGAATTTTAATTGAAAGTAGCATTGCTAATCATTGGCTGTTATCACAATATTACAAGAGCCTTCTTGCATTTCCAAAACACCCTAGGTGGGAGAACAGGCGAGGACATGTTGCATAATTACATACGTCTGAGAGCTGCTGTTGTGTCTTTTTGAAAAGATAATTGCCCGAGCGTCCCGATGAAACCCTTTTCTCGCTGAGAGAGAGGGAGAGGGTGCGGCGCTGGAAGAGTTCTGCCACCCACTAAGAATGCGTGGGCCATCCCGATTCTCTCTCGCTCTCTCGCTCCTCACCCAGCCCGCTTTAAGCAGCCTAATTTACTCAATTGACTGATATGCACACAAAGTGTCTGCAGTTATCGCTTTGCCCTGAAAGATGTTCCAGGCTCTGAGAGAGTGTTATACTGTTTCCTTCCCATCTCTCTCTTTAATGAAGAGGCCAAACATAGCATAGGACGGTAAAGAACAGGCTATCGGTGCTATAAGCCTGAAAGAGCCTATAAAGCAAATAGACATGGCACTCTTCTTTGAATTTAAACAGCTTTATTATAACATGCCTTTGAATAAAATAAAGATTTTATGTCTTGTCCATAGCCAAGTTAGCCATAGTAAAGCAAGAATGCAGTTGATGTTTACTTTTCATGCATGATTTTTGTGCCTTATTCCATCATAAATGTTTCATACCCCCATTGGCAGCAGACTACTTTGGAAATCTTATTCAACTTGTAACCAGTGTCGGGGGTGTTGCAGTTCAAAGTAAGGCGTCTCAGTAAGACTGGGCAATATATGTTTTTGATACAGTTGTACACAATATGCATATCTGAGCATGTTATGGATATTGTCAGTGCTAAAGGAACACGGTATGGCCCAGTGCCATTTCTTCTTCCCCCTGTTTTCTAGTCTCATCTTGCCCCTTGGAACTGAGGTGCAAGGGGTCGTGGTTGAAATATTCCCCTACAAAATGGGAAGAGCCTCAAATAAAAAAGAATATTTATTTCATTAACAGGCTACTAGCAGCGCTCTGTAGGCAACTCAGCCAGTCTGCAGTGATGGCAGAAGAGGGTAAAGTTCAGCAACCTTGCTGCTGGTCTTTAGTTAAATTTAGAGAATAATATGCATTTAAAGAGGGGAATAAGATAATAATTGAATATTGCCCACCCCTAATTGTTTGGTGATATGAAACTGAAGTCAGCTATTCACCAGCTTCTTCTAGAAGTTCTTCTAGAATTTTCCTGTTCCACCTTAAATGGAGCAGCAGTTACATTCTGGCGCTTCAGGCATCACATCCACTGGACTATTTAAGATGAAATGGAAAATTTAGCTAGCTACTGAGACATTAGCATACTGTTACCAAATGTTATGCTTGTTATGAGGAAAAGGATCATAATACATTGAAACAACATTTAGCTAAAACAATACAATGGTTATCGTACTTCTTAATGGAGGAAATACTTACGTTTGTGTGTTTCTTTGCTCACATCTTGCTGGTTTTTCTTATGAGGGGAAAAAACACACTGCTTGGAGTGTGCCTCTGAAAAACCTGTTTTTAGGGCCATATAGACCTAGCACTTTGCCCTAGACTTCTGTCTCACTAATCATCAGGACACCCTATCCCTAGTGCAAGGGCTCAAGGCTTAGTAGTAAGGCAAGGGGTGATATGGGATTGGGCCAAAAACTGCATGTTTCATTACAAGGAGAGCATTAGTGATCCTGTAGAATTGTATTTAGTGCAGGACAGCAGGTGAAATGTTGAGTAGTCATCCTGTTCACAGCAGTTTTCAGATTCTTCAGTTTTCACATCTAGCACGTTTTGTCTTTCAACATATTGTGATGCATATCATGTATCATGCACATTCTTTAGGTGTCATACAGTTTTTCTCCATATTGCCCACACATGTCATAGTAATTCACAGTAAGTAGCGGAACATGTTTTACATTCTTGTAATCACATCAGACTTACTGATTTAATAACAATTTCCTTGCATTACGCCTCTAAATATAACGACATTATATTTGTCTCTAAGACAACAACAACAGCAGCAGCAGCTAATCACACTAGTATGACCCTAATATGGTGGATAAAGATCCCTGTCCTGAAAAACAACGTCACCTAAACATGCTTTATGTTCGTTCAGGAAAAGCTATGTGGCTTTACTTTTTATTCATAAAGTCTTGCCGTTCTTGATCTGTTTCTACTTTCTAGGTTTTCAAGCAGCTTCAGCCTTCATAGTTTTAAACAAGCATGAGTGACTGTAGCTTAGCTTATTGTTTGTGCCTGGCATAATAATAAGAATAATAACAAAGACTTTATTCAAAGAGCACTTTTTATACCGATGGTAGCGCAAAGTGCTTTTACAAACAAGTGATAACTTTTAACAGTAATAGAATAAATCAAAATTCAGTTTGATTATCATTTATTATTTTAACTCTTTGGTAACAGCTGCATGAGAAAAAATAAATATATAAATGGAAGTCTATAAAAAGTAAGCAATAACGGAAAGACTTAACTACAAAAATAGAGAGAGAATTTTAACTAAAAGCTAAATTAGAGTCGTTTTCAAATATCTCTTAATTGTGAACTTTTGCTAGACTGCCTAATAAAAGGTGAAATCTCCAGAAACAGGTGTTCACAATAGGCCAGGACCTGCAGATCTAAGATCATGTGTTGGAAGGTAAACAGACAGGCGGGATGCAGGTAAACAGGTTCATTTAATGCTGTTTAGACATTTAAAAACTAGTAAAAGAACTTCAAAATCTATGCTTAGGCAGCCAGCGCAGTTCTTTCAGAACAGGTTTGAAATGTCCTCTTTTTTTGTTTTTGATAGGATCTGTGCTGCTGCATTGTGTTTGAGTTGTAGAAGATGTATTGATTTCTGAGGAAGTCCAGTAAAAAGAGCATTACAGTAATCAGCTCTGCTTGTAACAAATGACAATCATCGCTCAGGGATCGAAAAGGTTCAACTTCAGCAATATTTCTCAAAAGATAAAAAGTTACTTTAGGGATTCAACAGAGCTCAGAATCTAATAGTACACTCAGGTTTCATATTTCAGATGTGGAATATGAAGTAAAAGGGCCTACACTGTTAAAAATGCTTCAGTGTTTTAACTTCAGAAAGTAAGTGACCCATATAATTTTGACTTTATTCAACTTCAAATAATAGCATAATGTCAAAAGTAGATTATTGTCCTGTTAACTTACTATTAAAATTTCAAAAAGTTTTACTTTGCATTTTCTCTGAATTTTAGTTGCAAGAATCAGAGAATAAACTATATTTGTGTGGTTTTCAGACAGTAAAGTAATCCCATGACAGTTTGAGAGGTACTACTGGTAATGGGTTGCTTTTTTGACTACCCTGAGGTTGCTTGTAATGTTGTTTGACCTGTTTGAAAGAGCTGAGGAGCCAACTAGGACTTGGTTTTGAACTTTAGAAAAATCTTAGGCTGAATGTCATGCTCCGCTGCTCTTCTCGTTTCCTCTTTGTTTTGAAACTGCTGCTGGCCTGATATGACCTCCATCAGCAGTGCAATGTGGTGTTTAAAAGTGGCCTGGCTGCACCGTGGTTTTTGTTTTATAGCACGCGTAACATGGCTCGCCTAGCCGGCCCTAACATTAATGTTTACATAATGGATGTCAAGTTGGCCCAGGGGTGAGGTCCATCAACACACAGCAGCTCACCAACACACACTTCACGGCCTTGCTTTTTCCATTTAAGGAGCTTGACCTAGATTTAATAATGACCGTTTGAATAGTTTTCACAATAGCAAGGAGCGAGGAAAAATATCAGCTTTCCTCGACTCCCCGACTTGTTAATCCTGATGCTTTGAGGGCATGAGGGAGAGTGGTGTTCTTCAGAAAGGAGCTCCGCATGATAATAAGCAGGCCATGCACACTGCCGGCCCTCAGCATGGGCTTGGCAGGCACGTCCTACAATTGAAGCTTCGATCCAAGCGTAGGTTAGCTGCCCATTGACCGAACGCTGGTGCGTGTGTGTTTATGATTTGCATTTCTGGCTCTGCCTTTATGAATGACTGATGGTGTTATCAAACACCCTGCCCACATTTAATTCCATCATTAGGCGTTGACAAGAGATGCGGTTGTTGATGTTTTCATCGGGGACTCTCTCCACAGTTGCAGTCAGATGATTATTGAAGCAGGCATGAATCATTAATGGCCCACTTTTGCATGCGCTCTTATGTTTCCAAGGGGTGCACAAGAGAGTTCGCGTTCCACAGCCGGCCACGCAGCAACCGAAAACCTGCTGCGGCTCGGCTTCTGTTTCCCCGTTAAGCTCTGGCTGCAGCTGAAGTCATGCATTGAGTTTGACAGCCTTCACACTACACTGGATGTGTTTACACGTTTGTTTCCTGTGCCGTTTGAATGGGATTTGACAAGCCTGAAGAGAGTGTGTGTGGAGGATTAATAAGCTTAATGCTCTTTTGGAAAGGCTGCGACTTATGTAGAATATGTATCCACTTAAATCCAGCGGGCCCAGATTGTCTGCTGCTGTGGACTTGGCTGCTAGTTGCAGAGCTTTTGGCATCACTACTGTTCCTTCTCAACAGCGCAGATTGTCAATAGACAATAACGTAATTCTTCCTGTGCGCTTGTAGACAAAAAGAAATTGGCCGACAGTGCTAGTTTGCAGTGATTATTAAATGTGGCCCCATTGACTTCATTGGCTGTGTTGCTAATTCCTCATTAGAAATTAGTACCACTTATTATCAGCCTGTCATTCTGACATATGAGATCACCTCAAATGGCCTGACTCCACATTCGCAGCGATCGCTTTTCCAGCAGTCGGAGAGGTGTCATTTGAGCCCTGACTGGTGTTTCATTGCTTTGGGTGTACATCATCTCCCCAGCGTTATCATTGCATTAAGTTGGTGCTATATTAACAGTTTACGTACATCTGCCTGTGTTTTCTCATGTTGACAGCAACATTGTCCCAAAGCAGCATCTGTTTCCACGCTGATGTGCTAAGCAGACTGTGCAACTCATCCAGGCGAGCCTTCACCAGCGTTTTCAATTTAACTCTCAAACTCTTGCCATGCTGGGGGAAGCAGGATGGATCCGCGAGCTGCTGCGTCAGGTGCCTCTTTGTGTTGTCCAATGAATCAAGCCTCTTCTTCTCCTTCTTCTCCTTCTTTTTTTTGGTCCCAACAGCAGGTGAAAATCTAATTATACCAGGATGACAAGAGGAGGCGAGCTGTTGCCATATTTTAGCAGCTCTTAATTGTGTGCTAAAGAATCTGTCTCATGTACTCACTCCCATGCTGCGATACACATTGAAAAATGTTTCTCTCGTCAGAAGTCCCAGAAAACGCTCCCTCTCTCTCTCTCTCTTTTTTCCTCTTGTTTACTTTCCCAGTTTGGCTTGCACATTCTTCTTTCTGTCGTGTAGGGTAAAAGGAGAGCATTTAGTATAGACAACATGAGCACAACCCTAATTCTCCTTGTTTTGTTAAAGAATCTGAATCATGGGTATGTAATGATCTGTTATTTGGATTAGTGCTGGCATCCCAGGGCTATAGAACTTTTTGTGTGTGTGGTTTAAATTCCTGACTTATTGTTCTTTGTTTGTAAAACCCTCTTTTTCTTCTCCCTCTCTGTGTTTACTAAATGAAACTCTGAATTATCCAGTAATTAATTGAAAACGTATGTAAGGTAAGAAAAAGAGCAAAAACATTGCTGAGACAAACATTAGGGTCTCTAAACTTCATGAAGGGCAGCATTTAATATTTTATTTGTCATTTTATTGCTGACTATTTCTTCTTTTGGGTAACAGCTCGAAGTTTTCTAGGCCTGTATGTGGTATGCGTTAATGAACCAGGCATATTGGAGCGTAGCAGGTTTTAAACACATCTCGTCTCTTTCTTTCACAGTTTCAGTACATTTTTCACTCTTGATTTTGGAACTTTAAGTTTATCTGTAATGTTTCTCACAGACATTTCATTACCAGTATTGTGTGTTAATTAGTTCAAGTCGATATTCATTTTGTCTTAGTTTCCTAACTTTCTCTGTCTTTACATTTTATTTAATTCCTTTTTTTCCTCGGTCTTTAAATCAGGTGTCACTAGTCCTGTCAGAATTGTTAAATAATTGTCTACATTCGGTTATTCGAGGTGATTTTGATCATTTTAGCTGACTGTAATGAAGTTTTTCACAGTCGTGAGATTTCAGTCATATTATGCTGTATCAACCAAAATGTGAATATAAGAGAGCAGTGCATTCACTGAAGCATCATGGGGCTTGTGAAAACAAAAGTCTGAATTTCTGACTTGGTGCTTTAACATTGTTTATTTGTTATTATATGTATGTAATATAATTGTCAGAGTTTTTTTTTTTTTATGTTTTCTTTCTGGTGAAAACATGGACCTTAGCTCAACTCTACGCATAATTTTGTGTAACGATTCAGCTGTACGAGCAGTGTTAGCAACTAAGTAAACACAGCTTGCAAGTAATTAGCTAATTTTACTTGTACTGTAATGACGATAAACAATGAACACAAAAACAAATCATTAATCACAATTATTCATATGACAGTTAGTTGTCACAGTCATAATGCATGCATTTGGATTAATGTCTTAAGTAAAAAGGGTTTAGATGATAGTTTTCTGATTTGCTATTCAGAAGAATTGATTATTAGGTCACAATATAGCAGAAGTGCCACACTTTTGGACAAAGTAAAGCACAGTTTCCTCAGTACATTAAAAAAATAATTCTAAAAACATCTGATAGAAATGTCCCCAAAACTACTTTTGAGCACTGTTCAACACATTCAGTGAACGCAGCAGCATAGGTTTGGCCATAAGCCATTGATCTATCTGACTAAGGAGGAATCCTGCTCTTCTAATTATGGTAGACCCAGAGGCCCCCCGTTAGTGCCGCGATGCCCATCACGGTTAACCCACTGATAGGGTTAATGCTCAGGTTTGGGGCTCTCCTGCCATTACCTTTTTCCACCGGCTAATGTGCCGCTTTGTGAGCGTAATTACGACCTGTCTTATGGCACTGCAAATGAGCGCTCTGGGCCTGCCTCCCCTAAGCTGCAGAATAACACACTCCACCTGAAGTGCCGGTGCAGAGTGTGTGAGGACGGATGGCTCTCTTTAATGGACCGCCCGTATGCGAGCAGCCCTCGCTCTGGCAGCCTGC